>NW_027187299.1:1671270-1708382 GCF_028583685.1 Petaurus breviceps papuanus | reverse complement strand
ATAGATAGATAGATAGATAGATAGATAGATAGATAGATAGATAGATAGATGGATGGATGGATGGATGGATGGATGGATGGATGGATGGATGGATGGATGGATGGATGGATGGATGGATAGATAGATAAAGAAGTATACAGAGTGACTAAGTTATAATTTGTATACCTAAAAAATTGTTCTGTAATAGTAGCAGTTGAATGTTTCTGTTCTTAGTGAATACAAAAAGTGTGTATGGCCCTTTTTAAACTAAGTGGGTAATGGCTGGACTCAGGGTCAGGTCCTGACATATGGCCAAAAGACAAGCAAATGAGAGTACCTAGCAAATGAGAGTACAAGTGAGAATAATCCAAGAGAGCAAAGAAGTGCACGAGACAAGTGCATAACCTTCATTCTGCCACATTCACCAACAGACTGAGGGGCGTAGGGAGGTGTAGGGGACTCAGAAGTAGCCAGAGGTTACAAGCAGTAGAGGGGCCACATGGGGCCCACGACTTCAACCTAGAGAATACCAGGTTACTTTTTATGTTTAGCACTGAGAGAATCAGAGGATTTGTAATGCCCTCTCAAAATACCAAACATGTTTTCTTAAGAATGTGGATATTTTCTGGAGGCGGAGTCAAGATAACAGAGTAGAAACAGGACCTCCTTGCAGCTCCAGCTCCCACCACCTCCAATCCATGTAAAAGGGTACTGTAAACAAACTTTGGAGCTACAGAACCCACAAAATGACATAGAGAAGCTAACCACCCACTGAGGACAGCCTAGTAGGCCGGCAGGAATAGGCCAGCACAGCTCTTTGGGAGCAGAGCCTAGCTCCACACCAGGGTTTTAGCCCCAGGGCAGGCCTGACCAGCCACCAGCTGGAAGGACTCCAGATCACCAGCAGCTATGGTGATCCAGAATTATCAACACATAGATACTAAGAACAAAGTGAGAGATCAGTGCAGTGTGGACTTTTGGACCCAATAGTTGGAAGTGCCTAGGCTTTTGCCCCCAGGACTAGAAGCTGCTGAGGGCTGCGGCATAGCCGCCTTGTGGCCCCTGGCCTGCAGACTGTAGGGGGACCAAGAGACCAATCTGAGGGGTAATTGCTCTTGCTTTAACCTGCCTGGGTCGGGATTGCAGTCTAGGGTATAGGTCCTGGGGTGTGTGACCAGCTTGCCAGAGTGTGTGGAGTCTTCAGAGGAAGCACCCAACTAATACCTCTGGCAAATGAGAAAACCCCAGCATTTGGAAAGAAGCTCCCCCATCTGGTGGCAGAGTCATATTGTGGCAAAAAGCCCAAAAGTCAAGAAATTGAGCGGCGACATGACCAGGCAAAGGAAGAAAATCAAGCAAAGCAATCCAACATTAGACTCCTATTTTGGGGACAAAAAGGATCAAAGCATGGAACAAGAGGAAGACAGTGAAGTCAGAACTCCTGCACCAAAAGCTTCAAAGGAAAATACAAACTAGTTACAGGCCATAGAGGACCTTAAGAAGCAGATAAGAAAAGTGGAGGAAAAATTGCGAAGAGAAATGAGAACGATGCAAGAAAATTACGAATTGAGAGTCAACAACCTGACTGAGGAAAATAACACCTTAAAAAACAGACTAACTCAAATGGCAAAAGAGGCTCAAAAAGGCAATGAGGAGAAGAATGCCTTAAAAAGCTGAATTTGATAGATGGAAAAAGAATCTCAAAAGCTCAGTGAGGAGAATCATTCCTTCAGAATTAGATTGGAGCAAATGGAAGCTAATGACTTTATGAGGAATCAAGATGCTGTTAACAGATCCAAACTAATGAAAGAATAGAAGGCAATGTGAAATATCTCATTGGAAAAACCACTGACCTGGAAAACAGATACAGGAGAGATAATTTAAAAATTATTGGACTACCTGAAAACTATGATCAAAGAAAGAACCTAAAAATCATACTCCAAGAAATTCTCAAGGAAAACTGCCCTGATGTTTTAGAACAAGAGGGCAAAATAGAAGTTGAAAGAATCCACCGATCACCCCTTGAAAAAGATCCCAAAAAGAAAACTCCTAGGAATATTATAGCCAGGTTCCAAAATTCCCAGATCAAAGATAGAATATTACAGGCAGCCAGGAAGAAACAATTTGAATATTGTGGAAACACAATCAGGATAACTCAGGATCTGGCTGCTTCTACACTGAGGGATTGAAGGGCTTGGAATATGATATTCCAGAGGTCAAAGGAGCTGGGATTAAAACCAAGAATCACCTACCCAGCAAAATGGAGTATCATGTTTCAGGGGAAAATATGGTCATTCAGTGGAATAGAGGACTTTCAAGCATTCTTGATGACAAAACCATAGTTGAATAGAAAATTTCACATTTAGATACAAGAAGCAAGACAAGCATGAGAAGGTAAACAGGGAAAAGAAATCATAAGGAACTTATCAAAGTTGAACTATTAATATTCCTACATGGAAAAATGATAACTGTAACTGATAAAACTTTTCTCAGTATGAAAAGAGTTGAAGGGAATAGAAATATACATATATATATACATATATATTTCTATATCAGAGGGTATACTGGAATATGAATACATATGTGAATGTTTGTATATATGTTTACAGTTATACATAGATAGAGGGCACAGGAACAATTTAACAGGAAGGGATGATACTTAAAAGGTGAAATTAAGAGGTGAGAGAGAAATATAATGAGAGAAGATGGGGAGAGACAGATTGGGGTAAACTATCTCATATAGAAGAGGCAAGGAAAATGGTTACAATGGAGGGGAAGAATAGGAAGGCAAAAGGAAATGGGTCAACCTTATTCTCATTGAATTTGGCTCGGGGAGGGAATGAAATACACACTAAACAGGGTATCTCACCCTACAAGAGAGTAGGGACATGATGGAAGGGAGGACAGGCTGGGGGGGGGGAGGGAAGTTGGAAGCACCCACTTTTGAAAAGGGATGGGATCAAAGTAGAGAATAGAACAAGTGGGAGGTGGGATAAGAGGGAGGGAAATATATTCAGTCTTTTACAATATATCTACTATGGTAATGTTTTGCATAGCTACACATGTACAACCTATACTGAACTGCTTATCTTCCCAGTAAGGGTGGGTGACAAGGGAGGAAGGGAATGAATCTGGAACTCAAAGTTTTAAAATCAAATGTTTTAAAATATGTATATTTACTATTATTAACACTATTTTACATGTAATTGGGAAATAAGATATACAGGCACTGGGGCATAGAGATCCATCATGCCCTACTGGAAAAGTCGAAGTGGGTATGGGAGAAGATATGGAAGAGAGCAGATTGGGGAGGGGATATCCTGTGGGACAGCTATTTTGGAGCGGTGGGTAGGGGAAAAATGGGGAAAAAATTTGTAACTCAAAATCTGGCAGAAATGAATGATGTAAATCAGAAATTAATAAAGCATTAGAAAAATGGGAAAAAAATGTGGATATTTTCTAACAGAAGAAACCCCTTCTGACCAAGTGTTTTTGTTGGTTTGCCTCATTGATGCTGTCTTCTTATATCACTAGACTTCTCAAGGACACCTTCCCCACAATAGCATAACCATACCTTGTAATGAAGTTTAATTAAGCAAAACAAATCAACACCTTGGCAACTTATAACAATGTATGACCCATTGTATAGCTCTACTCCACAATCTCTCTGATGAGAAAGGAGGGATCCTTCAGTATGATGTCACTAGTCACTGATCAGAATTCTGAATCTTTCTGACACTGTTTTTCTTTATATTATTGTGTCCACCATGCAAATTGCTATCTTGTTCTACTTCACCGTTTGCTTCAATTCACAAAGTCTTCCCAAATTTCTCTAAATTATTCACATTCATCATTTCTTGTGGTGCAGTAACATTCCATTATAATCATATATCATGATTTGTTCAACCATTCTCCAATCAATGAGCACCCACTTTCCCTAGTTCTTTGGTACCACAATAACTGCTATTATAAATATTTACTAAGGTTTCTTATTACACAGAATTAGATATACAAATCAGGTCTAGCCAGGTCCTAAAATATATAGCATATGGTAAAAAGTAAGCTTGATTTAACATATACTTAGGTCTTTTCCCAATAGTACTAGAATTATAAATGGCCATATTGTGTATGTCTCAACTCCAAGAGACAAGACCCCAATAAAACAAGTGGCCTCAGATAGCTATATATATGAATACACAAGCATAGGCAGTAAGTAAAATAAACTGGAGATTCTAATACAAGGAAACAGATTTGACCTCAGGCATTACTATGGCTTGGTGACAGAAATAAGTCTTTAGTAAGTATAAACCTTATTCAAAAGGAATAAGACAGGTAAAAGTAGCAGAGGTTGGAAAGTGCACAGCATGGTATATTTAAAAAGATATGCAGACACAGGAAGCAGGAAGTAAAATAGTGGAAAGAATTTGGGTAATTATCAATGAATACCAAAACAGAAGTGACACTCTCAAAAGATTATACATGAAGACAAAAAGGAAATGCCTAAGTTAAAGCAACAAATCACAACCTTAACAAGGAAACATGATATAAGAGGGAGAGAACTTCAAATGTCTGAGTATCTTGCTGGAGCTGTCTATGCCAAAAACAGTGCAAGTACAAATTTCCAAGACTGTTTCAGTGATAATTTCATCCTTCAAAAGTTGAAGAAAACAACAAAAGAAGCTTATTCAGAATCTGATTCTCACCAACCAGAAGAACTGGTTGTTGGAGTAGAAATTATTTTGGCCAGTCAGTCAATAAATATTTATTAAGTACATACTAAGTTCTAAGCACAGAGAACACAAAGAAAGGCAAAATCACTGAGAATATAAAGAAATATAAAAATAGTACCTGCTCTCAAGGACCTCACGGCCTAATGAAGGAGACAACATGCAAACAACTATGTACAAACAGGCTATGGACCAGATAAACTGTAAACAACACAGGAAAGGAACTAGAATTATATTGGATCAGAAAATTTCCTGTAGAAATTTTATATGGGACTTGAAAGAATTCGAGGCATGGGGGAGAGTCAGTGAAAATGCCTGGATGTGAATGAAGAGATCTTCAATGGGAAGTGACCACATCAATTCATAGAATTCATGCTAAAGTGAAGGAAGATTGTGGAAATGAATGTTGAAAACTAAAAGTAAAAAAATAAATTCTGGAAAAGTTTTTTTTTTAAAGTGAAAGTAAGGTAGTCATGACATGTACTCTAGATTTTAGGAGAAGAGATTTCAAAAATTCAAAAAAAGAACAGGTGAGATGTCATGAACTAAGTCAATTCAATGCAATATACAATTTAATTAAGCATTTACTATGTGCAAGGCTCTGAGGAGACTGAAAATGAATAACTACCTAACTTCAAGTAGCTTATATTCCACAAGAAGGATACAACATGAAAGACAGTTAAGCACATACATTATAATTTAGGATGCTATGATTACTAATAATTAACCCCTAGAGGAATTTTCTCGAGAATGAAATTCTGAAAGCCCAAGAAAGACACAATTCTAAGAATAAGGAAAAGTAAAAGTTGTCTAAAGGAAATGGTTTGTTAAATATCTTTAGGAAATGGACACAATGAGGAGGATTAAAAAAAAGATTGGAATAACCCTTTCCATTGGTGTTCCTGGGATGCTAATTCACAACAGCCAGTCAACTCTCATTTTGCTTGTTTTCTTTGCCAAGTAGAATAATTTCTGCCTTATATGGAGTGACAACCCAATATTAGTAAGGAGAGAATAAGACAGCAGAGTTAGAGAAGAGTTGAATTTGGAGTCAAACAGATTCAGTCCAATCCAGTTCTGCTACTTACCACCTGTATGACCTTAGGTAAGTCATTAACCTCTCTATGTCTAAGTTTCTTCACTTGTAAAATAAGAGAGCTTAACTAGATAACTTCTGAGGTGCTTTCTAGCTCCAAATCTTTGTTATCTGGGGCCTATGTCCCAGATAAATCAAGGTCCAGCTAAATTACATTCTAAAATACTTGAAGACCTGGTAGATAAGCTACTGACCTACTATCAATGATCTCTGAATGATTATGAAAAATGGGGGAGCTGATATAACATTATAGAAAGGAAAAGTGTTATCTTTAAAAAAAAGAAAAAATATAATCTTTAAATTATAGGCCAGTTGGCTTGTCAAAATTCTAGAGCCCATTACTAAAGGAATCACTGAAAGCATTTAGAACTGGAATTGGTGATTTCTAAAAGTCCATCCTGTACTGAGTTTTCATTTTTGACAAGGTAGACAGGAAGGATTATGGGAATAACATAAATATGATGTACCTAGATCAGCAAAGCAAAAGCAAATGAGTCTCTAATGCTATCCCTAGAGACAAGACAAAGAGTCAATCTACATATACTTCACTACAGTAAAGTATATTCAGAATTAGTTCAATGATCAATCCCAAAAAGGAATCATTAATAGGCGAATGTCAATTTGAGAGGTCTATAATGACCTGTCCTTAGCCCTCTTCTGTTCAGCACTTTTATCAGTCATTTAAACAAAACAACGGGCAGGTTTGTCAAAGCAGCAGATGACAGAAAGTTTAGAGAGATCACTAACACAGTAAATAACAATCAGGACCCAAAGATATCAAACTCTGGGCCAAATCAACTGAAATTAAATCAAAGACCAATAATGTAAGTCTCAGGAAGCTATGGGGTGCAGCGGACACAGTACTGGGCCTAGAATCAGAAAGACCTGGGTTCAAATCTGGCCTAAGAATCTTACTAGCTATGCGACCCTGGGCAAGCCACTCAACCCTGTTTGCCTCATCTAAAAAATGAGCTGGAGAGGGAAACAGCAAACCACTCCAGTATTTGCCAAGAAAACTCCAAATGAGATCACAAGAGTTGGACACAACTGAAACAAACAAATGTAAAATGCTATACTTGGTTTCAAAAAATCAACTTCACAAATAGTGGATGGGAGTGTGTTACAGCTAGTTAACCACTTCTGTGAAAAGATCTTAATGCTCTAGAAGGCTATGAATTCAAAGTGAATCAACAATGTTCTGTAGCAGTCAAAAAAAATCTAGAATTATTATAAGGCTGTATTTAAAGGTAGTATCCAGAACAAGTGAAGTGATAGTCTTTCTGAATTCTGCCCTAGTCAAATTACATCTGGAGCACTATGTCTAGTTCTAGGAATAACTTTTTAGAAATAACAGCAAAAAGTCAGTAGGCATTTAGAAAAACTAGAATAATGAGAAAAATGGTGATCAATAGAACAAGAAGGACTTAAAGGAACATGACAGTCATCTTCCAGTAACTGATAGGTTTTCATATGAATGTAAGATTAGCCAAGAAGGCAGAACTACAAGTAGTAAAGATGGAATGTGAAAACAGGCAGATTCTGGCTTGATTGAAGCAAAGAATAAATAATAAAAGAAAGAATAAAACATAAGTCTGGAAAAGCAACCAGAGCCAGATTTTAAATGATGAGCTAAGGATTTTTAATTTGATCCTAGAGGCAGTGGGGAGCCAGTCAAGCTCCTTGAATAGGAGAATAACAAGGTCAGACTGTGCTTTAGGAAGACTGACTTTAGCAGAGGCAGGGAACTATTCACAGCATTTAACATCCCCTGAAATATGGTGTGGAATCTCAAAGACAGTGAGGTATACAGGTAGGAGCACTGGTGTGAACTCAGAAGACTCAGGTTCCATATTTCCTGCTCTGCCTTTACACTGTGCAGCTGTGAACAAATCACTTAAACTCCCTCTGGGTCTCAGTAACCTTACCTATAAAAGAGAGTAGAACCAGAATATACCTAAGGACCATTCTGTCTCTAGGAACCATGTTCTATAAATCATTCTATGAACTATAAGTCCCACACTTTCCTACCTCTGCTCCTTTGCTTATGCCGTTCCCTTGACACTACTTATCTACTGAGTCCCAGTCCATCCTTCAAGGTCCATTTCAAATGCTATCTTCATGTAATCTTTCCCAATACCTCCAGAAGTAAACTCTGTCTCATCTGAGCCCCCATATTCCTCTAACCTTCTTACTATCTTCCACAATCTATTTTGTGTTACATAAAGTCACTTAACCCATTTACCTCAGTTTCTCATCTGTTAAAAAAGAATATCATGCACACATACATACACACACACACACACACACCTAGAGAAGGAAAGTGGCAAACCACTTACATTATCTATCAAATTTTCTAATGTTCCAAATTAAATAGACCAGTATGAATTAGAAATAAGTAATTAACTATGACACCACATTCACCTCTCTTTTCTATGACCTTAATTTTCCACCTCCAATTTCATTGGTGTCTCCAGAAAGGTCAAGTAACTAAGTAAGTCACAGGTGAATAAGTACATTTAAATATTTAAAGTATTTTGAGAGCCTCACCAAAGATGGCCATGAATAAGTATATTGTGGACTTGAAACAGGCCTTTAGATTTAAAGTTCCCACTCCACCATTTATAAGCTGCATAATACTAGACAAATCACTTTTAACCTGTGATTTTCTTCATCTGTCAAATAAAGATCAGTAACATCAGAGTTGTGTGAGAATTAAATAATAAAATATGAGCCAAAATATAAGCAGAAACTATTATCATTCCATTACTTTAGCGGATCCATGATCCAATCTAATTCCCCCCTATAATGAAGATAGAATCCATCTGTGCTTTCTCATCCTATGTAACACTTGTCTTTATCATGTTTTTCATAAATTCTCTACAGGGTCCATCTAACATACTGGGAGCTATCCACTAGACCTCTAGATATCACATGGACACCATTAGAGCATATGGGATATCCATCTGTTATCCTTTCCTCTTAATACATGGTCAGACCATGTCCTTTTCCAATCATGTGCATCTATGATGCCGTCCTTGTACCACTTCTTGTGCACAGTATTTTGTTGGCAACATGCTACAACCTACCCATTCCCACCACGCATCTGTCTACTGCCCTTTGAATGATTTATAATTCTGATCCTTTGGAGACTGGCATTTCATCATTTGTAACTACATAGAATCACTAGAATAGTACTAATATTAAAAAGTTGGGGTTTTGTTTCAGGGAGAAGCTTGGCATTACGATAAGCACTGTGCAATTTACCAAATAACAATGCAATTTACTCCGTTCCTTTTCAGCTTTGAGTCACTTCATTGTCCATCTGCAGCATTTGTCCAAGATCTAGTATATGAGTGACTGAAGAACACACTGTATATGTAGGCTGTCCATCCACCTGCTTGGTATAGTCTGGATAAAAGACTACACAACATCTTTATCTATCTGACTTTTTCTTTGGTGATCACTAGGCCAAACTCTTCTGAGTGACAGGATTCTCTTTAACATTCCAGGTCCTGATGTCATCCACAAACAAAAATTCCTTGAGAACTAACCACCTACGGGGGAATCCTGTTTCTATTTGGACTCCGTGCTGTACATCATCCAGAAAACACCTTTTGGTAAGCATACATATTCAAACAAAGTTACCTCTTTGTAAAGAGGTAAAACAAAGTTTACCTTCTGTTCCATCTTTCAAAGAATTTTTTAAGATTTTAATATATGCATAAGAGAAACCTCGCTGGAAAAGAGCCATAAAGATGGTATTTTATTTTTTTTTATAAAACCTAATTTTTTTATGCTTAGTAAACAATGTGCAGAGGAGGATCTTACACATTATCTGAACCCTTGAGTCAATTAAGTGAGTGCAATGATGTGATCTGGTATAAAACACAGTCTGCCTGTTCCTATTGCACACTTTCATCATGTCTTTAATAAGCTATTTTGTTGTTAAATGATTATTTCCCTCACTCACAATACTGTCTGGAAAAGTGACTCTCATGACCATCTCTTTTCATTACTCCACGAAAAACAATTTCCCCCGATGATACTTGTAACTCATAAGAACTTTCTCATTATTAAGGCAGTTAGAAGTATATATAGACCGATGGCACACAGGGCAGCTAGGTGGCACGGTGAATAGAGCACCAGCCCTGGAGTCAAGAGGACCTGAGTTCAAATACCACCTCAGACACTTAACACAAAAACTAGCCCTGTGACCTTGGGCAAGTCACTTAACCCCAACTGCCCTCCAAAAATCAAAAATAAAATAAATAAATAAATGGACAGATGGCACAGGTGTGAGTTGAATATGAAGGAATGATATCTGAAAAAATAAAATTAAGGGGTGAGAGAGGAATGTCCTGGGAGAAAGGGAAAGGGAGAGGTAAGAATGGGGTAAATTATCTCACATAAGAGGGACAAGAAAAAGTTTTGGAAGGGAAGGTGGAGAAGAGAGAAGGAGTAATTTGATCAGAATTGGCTCAAAGACAGAATGACATACACACTCAATTGGGTATAGAAATCTATCTTACCCTACAGGAAAGTAAGAGGGGAAGGGGAAAAAAAGAGGGGGGAAGTGATAGAAAGGAAGGCAGATTAGGGTAAAGGGTAGTCAGAAGCAAAACACTTTTGAAGACAGACAGGGTGAAAGGAGAGAATAGAATAAATGGGGTGGAGAGAAGAATAGAATGGAAGGAAATACAAGTTAGCAATAGCAACTATGAAAAAATTTTTGACACAAGTTTCTCCGATAAAGGCCTCATTTCTCAAACGTATAGAGAACTGAGACAAATTTATAAAAATTAGAGCTTTTCCCCAATTGATTAATGATCAAAAGATATGATAGAACCATTTTCAGATGAAGAGAACCATTTTCAGATGAAGTAATCAAAGTAATCCATAGACACAGGGAAAAAGACTCTAATACTATTGACTGAAGAAATGCAAATTAAAACAATTCTAAAGTACTACCTCATACCTATTAGACTAGTTAATAGGAAAGAAAAGGAAATTGAGAAATGTTGGAGGGGATGTGGAAAAAACGAGACATTAATGCACTTTTGGTGGAGTTGTGAGTTGATTCAGCTATTCTACAGAGCAATCTGGAACTATGCCCAAAGGGCTATAAAACCATGTATACCTTTTAATCTAGCAGTGCCACTACTAGGTCTATATCCCCAAAGAGACAAAAAACAAAAAAAGAAAAGGACCTACATGTACAAAAATATTTGCGGCAGCTCTTTTTTGGTGGTAAAGAATTGGAAATTGAATGGATGCCCATCGATTGGGAAATGGCTGAACAAATTGTAGTATATGATTATGACGGAATACTATCGTGCTATCAGAAACGATGAGCAGGATACTCTCAGAAAAACCTGGAAACACTTACGTGGGCTGATGCAAAGTGAAATGTACTGTGTACAAAGTAACAGCAATACTGTAAGATGATCAGCTGTGAATGACTTAGCTGTTCTCAGCAATACAACGATTCAAGACAATTCTGAAGGACTTATAATAAAAAATGCTATCCATTTCAAGAGAAAAAACTGATGGTGTCTGAATACAGATTAAGGCATACTTTTTTTACTTTTTTCCTGAGGGTTTTTTTTTTGTCTATGTTTTCTTTCACAACATGACTATTATGGAAATGTTTTGCATGACCACATCTGTATAACCTTTATCAAATTGCTTGCCTTCTCAATGGGGGTATGGAGGTGTAGGGAGGGAGAGAATTTGGAACTGAAAGTTTTAAAAACAAATGCTAAAAATTGTTTTTACATGTAGCTGGGAGAAAATAAAGGAATAAAATACAAAGGAAAAGAATTTCCCTGTTTATGAAAAGTATAAATACCTTAATTTGTGCTTGTATTTAATGTTTAAATTATGTCTATAGAATTTTGTATGTGATTTATCACTATAACCCATTAAATTATATAATTGCTAGAAAAAATAAATTACAACCACTGCCACCACCTCCTCTACGGATCATGTCTGTTAAAATGTATACCAACAGTTATAAAAACAAATTACCTAGTTTTAATCTGTTTAGAATAACACCTAGCACCATCTCATAAACAAGTATATGTCACTTAATTTTTTTAATTTGTAAATTGTAATGACATTATAATTATCTGGAAAAGGAACCACAGATCTATAAAATTTTTGCTAGCTAAAATACAAGGAAATGCAGTGTGGCAGGAAACTTGGATTCAAATCGTACCTCAGACACCTGGTAGCTATGTGACCCTGGATGAGGCATAGCATCTATGTCAGTCATTTTTTTTTTCAAAACATGCCACGTACTCTGGGCTTCCTCTTGCTCCCACCTGAACTCAGCTCTGCCTTGGGGCTGTGGACTCTGATAAGGGACCTCTCCCCTTATCTTGTCTGGAACAAGGCCACCCCACCATTCTCTTTTTTGAGAGAGGCAGGAGGTTGGGTGAGGCAACTGGGATTAAGTGACTTGCCCAGACTTGCCCAGCCTTACCACACAGCCTGTAAATGTCTGAGATCAAATATGAACTCAGGTCCCCCTGACTCCAGGGCCAGTGCTCTATCTACTATGCCACCTAGCTGTCCCAACCCCACCATTCTTGGCCAATCCTAACCCCAGTTCTACTCTATGTGTCATCTGCCCCATCAGAATGCCCCCTGAGGGAAGAAGTATCCTACTTGTTTTTTAGTCCCCTTTGCTGATAAGCACAGTGCACAACACAGCAAATGCCTCACAAGCGGCTTCTTTCCTTTTTTTGCTTGTTTGTTTTCCCCATTTAGGCACCTAAAAACTTACTTAGACATAGATGTCTAAGTTCTACGTCTAAGACGTCGGATTCCCCACATTGACAAATTGCGTATTCTCAAAAAATTAAATGCTAAAATACTTAAAGATAGTCACTTATATTTTCTCTCTTTCCTTCAACCCAAACCTACATGATAAGCAGCCCAACCATAAAACTAACCAAATTTAGCACTTACCATCTTGTGTTATGGAACCTTTCAATAAACAAGTTTGTAATAACTTCAATAACAACTGTAAGGATCTGTCAGTTTTCAGCAAGGGTATGTAAGCATTTGTGCCAAGCTTCATGAGGACATCCATAAGAGGATGCAAGACAGCCTTTAATTCATTCTGCGTTTTCTTCCTTTCACTATACATGAGAAATAAAATCGTAAAATAAGTGTTTAAAGGTAGACAAATCCCATTCAACCTACAACTTAGGGAACTGCCTCCCTAAAATTGCTAAATATTAATCTATATTATAAATTAGCCTCAGAATTTAAATTACATGATTCATGTGTAGGTAGATCTTTAATTCTGGTCTTCCTAAATTCCCATTTCAATCATACTTTTTCCCCTTCCTCCCTGCCCCCAGTGAGTTTAATAATTTTCACTGTAGAAGGAAAGTACAGTTACATATATCCTATACTCATTTCCAAATCTCCAAATAAATATGAATGCAAAAGAAACCCTACAACTAGTTTTATTTTAAAAAATAAAAGTTTCAGTTTTATATTATTTTTTTCCTATTAAGAAAATTTTTGGTAGCTAGAGTGCTAATAAAATAAATTATATATATATAGTAAACAAAATCTGAGAACAAAGTAGCTCAAAACCTTTATTTCATTATTTCTCAAAAGTACCTATGACTAATAATATAACAATCATAAAATCTGAATTTACATTGCACTTCAAAGTTTACAAAACACTTTAGTCAAAATACTACCATGAATGAGGGATCACAAATACATTAAATGTTTTCTAACTTAAATTTCTAGCAAAAACAGTTTAAGCAATATAGAACTGTGTTTATACCACCGGCTAGCAAACTTCAATCTCCCACCTGCTTCTTTCTCTATGGCCCATAAGCTAAGAATGATTTTTACATTTTAAAATACCTTATTTTTACATTTTTAAATAAATCTGTATTTCAAAATGTAAAAAACAAAGTTTTAATTTGTGGCCTAGTTTGGTCCACAGCCCCTGCTTTATCAGATCACCAGGAACAAAGAAACTTTGCAACTTCAAAGCAATACATTTTGAACTGTTCATATTCTCCACAAGATATGTACATTATAAAATATTCCTTTTACTTCTTTAATGGCCAAAATTTTTTAAAAATACAAATTTTCAGGAGGGGAAAATTTCAGGAAATTTCAACTGTGGTATTAGTTAACTTTAGGGATTTGCATACAGTAATTCTGTATTTGGTATACAAAGCATTTTATATATATGTATATATAGCATTTAGCCTTTATCATACTGATTTGTATGTTCTGTATGATTTTGTTGTTTTGGTACACAGCTTTTCTTCTTCCATAAATTGACTAATGTGCTATTCTTCAAAATCACTTTGATTAATTGTGAACATTTTCCTAATAGGCAGACAAAGATGCTAGTCATCCCACCCCTGATGCCATAAGCAAACCTAATGAGTAAACCTCTGCATCCTATCATCTGAATGGAAACACAGATCTGATTAGCTTTCTTTTTAAAGCAACATACTTACCTATATTTATTTTTCATTTCCTCCACATCTGCAGCAAGCAGGATCATCAGAGCAACAAGTTTAGCTTCATACCAATCAGGCATAAAGCAATTTCCTCCTGCTTGAACAATAATATTTAAAGCTTGTAAAGCCTTAGAATCAAATTTATATATGTGAATCAATTATTACTCAGTTCTTTGGTTAACCTACTAATATCTCTCATATGACAAATTTTCATAAACAGTAAGTAAAATAGTACAAGGTAATATTAATGTAAAACTAGAAAAGAATTAAAGGTAACTGAAATTAAATAAAGCAGAATTTACATTCTAACAGTTCATTTTAAAAAGAATAAACTATCCAAGTAAATTCCCTAAATATACCAAATACATACAAGACTATAAATGGTTAGCATGTAATCAATTAAAAATAATATTCATACCTGTCACACCTGTTATAAGACACTTTAGCACAAGCATAATAAGCAAGACAGCCCCTGCCCTCCAGGAGTTAATGGGAATTAATTTGGAATTAAACATAGCATGTTATCTTTTCCGTTACACTGTGAGCTCCTTAAGGGCAGGGACTAGTTTTTTGTTATTGGAGTTTTGGGGGTCTTTTTGAGGGGAATAAGGGAGAGGACTTTCTTTGTACTCCCAGAACCTGGCACATAGTTTAAGTATAATAAATGCTTTTTGATTATAAGAAATGATGACCATAAGTAAATGGAAACAAGGAAAGATTTATATGAATCAACACAAAGCAAAGTAAGCAGAGCTAGAAAAATTATATACACAGTTACATGAATGTAAATGAAAATAATCACCACAAAACAATAAAAAATTAATATTGTGAAAATAAAGAACAATCATGGCCCCGAGAGAGATGAGAAGACATCTTCTCCACTCCTTAGCAAAGCTGTGGGGGTTCATGGATAAAGAACACTGCATATAACATCAGATTTTTTTTTTGGATGTATTGATTGGTTTTACTGATTTTTTTCCCCCTCTTATTCCTCTTTTCCTTTTTTTTCCTCTTAAAGTCATTCGTTATAAGGAATGGTTCTCTGGGAACAGAAAGCAAAGGATGCAGGGAGAAATCTAGGTGATACAAAAGCAAGTATAAAAAACTGATTTTAAAAATCTAGCTATCATTCATTCAAAAACATTTGCTAGGCACCTACTGTTTGCAAGGCACTGAGCTAGTCAAACAGTATTAAGACATAATACTAAACATCAAGAAAATTACAATCTAGCTTACAGTAAAAAGTACATATCAATAAGCAAATATAGTGCACTGCACATAGTAGGTACTCAATAAGTGACTGCTAAATGAATGTTAAAAATGATGCAATGTCATTTCACAGACCCCTTCTGGATAGAGCAGACATAAGGGAAGGTTTCATAGAGAAGGTGTCATGAAATTGATAACTGATGGATAAGTAAGACTTAGATGAAGCCAGGTATAGAAAGTACAACTTAAGTGTGGAGAGAAGAAATATAAAATATGTTCAGCGATTAAAGGAGTAGTCTAGAACACAAGGACATGAAAGAGGCAGTATGGTTTAGGGAAATGAACACTGGACTTGGGAGTCAACAGATCTGCGTTTGAGTCCTAGCTTTAGGACTTACTTTACTACGCGGTTGAGCCAGACAAATAAATTAACCTCTGTGTCTCCATTTCCTCAACTATTAAAATTATTACATAACCTATTATCTCAGTTATGTCAAATGAAATAACATATATAAATTATGGTACAAGAGGGGCTGTGAAAAAAAAATGACAAAATGGGTACAAAGTATAAAATTACACTTAATTAGAAGTACAGGTCCTTAGCACTGTCAAATGGCTCACAATAGGAAGCAGATATGGTTTCATTGATGGAAATGACATTAAAGAAAAGGCATTACCATCTGCCCTGCCAGAACCATCAGACCTTTTATCCACCTGTCCTGCAGATAAACCTTTCTATACATGGTGCCTTTCCCTATTAGAATACGCTCCTCAAGAATAAGGGTTATCTCACTTTTCTACATGTATCTCTAGCATTTGGAACACTATTTAATTTTTTTAATTTCATTTTTGGGGTAGAAACAGGACTTCCATGGGACTCCGGCTCCCACCTCCTCCAAAAATTTCATTTTTTTCAATAATTCATGTAAGGAAAGAACACTAGATTTAGGTTCAAATTTGGTTCTACTCCTAATATTACCTAGGTTAACTTTATGTAAGCACTTAATATCCCAGTCTATTTCCTCATCTGTAAAACAAAGGAGTCAAGACTAGATACTGAAGTTTCCCTAGATCTCTGAATCCTGTTTCACCACTTTAGGTCTGAATAAGGGAAAATTCATGAAGGAGGTAGAACAGTTGTTAGTTACATCCCTGAAAGACATTGGGGTTTCAATTATTTTAGAGACTAAACAACAAGTCTAAAAACAATATTTTGGCTAGCAGGATTTTTAAAACAGACTGCAGAAATACTAAATTCTTAAACACTTGATAATGTTTCCCAAAGAAAAAGGATAATAAAGAATAATCTGGGCTGTTAGACTAATAATTCAAACTCTAAAACTTTTTTTTGTGGGGGGGAGGGAATGAGGAAGGGGATGCGCAGTGAATAAGGGAAGTTCCAAAACACTCTAAAAAAGGATTTTTAACTCTGAGAGACAGCACTCAAAAATGTATTATGTCTAATTACAGAATCTTAACAACTGGGTTTATAGCTGCAATAAGACATACTTCACTGTTAATGGATTCTTTGGATTATTAATCCCTTTTCAAGTAGGTACAATGTGATCTTTGACCAAAATGTTTTGTATGATATGCTGACTATATTTGGTACAAAACAGGCTACTCCAAAGTAATCACAAAAGATCTCTATAGCTAGTTAATCCAAGCTCAATTAAACTTTTACATCTATTCATTTCCAAAGCATTCTGTCTATAATTGAAGGCAGATGTCAAAGGCTTCCTTCAGTTTATTTGTATAGCCCAAGAAGAGGATCTTCAAAAACAGCACCTATTTTATTTTGGTCTATGTAGCAGGAACCACAATATGACTTTTCTAGGGTTACTGCAACTAACTGCCCTCAAGAACAAGTTTGGAAGAAGGTATGTTCTTCATATTCAATTTGTGATAAACATTTTCAAAGCAAGCTGTGTGTAATAAAGGGTCACAGTTTCACATGTAATTTTCTTTCCTTCTATTTTGTATATGGAAATGTGGTCTTTTTTGCTGTTTAATGAGTTCAGAATAGAAAAATGAGAGATATCAAGCGTCTGGTGTTTAAAAACAAAAAAAGGTCTGTTACTTACTGCCCGACACAGACACGTTCTTAACTTACAGTTTCTCTTTTCTGCATTGGCCGCTTTGAGAAATCAGAACAAAAGTTATTTTAGATGCAGTAATTAGCATGGTGATGCTTTAGCTTGATGATTCTATCGAGTCAAAATCAACTTTAGAATAGAACATCTTTTCATTTTCAAAACCTCAATTTAACTCTGCTCTGAGCTATATAACCTACTTTGAAAACCACTATATTTAATTTTTGTACTCCCCAAGTTTTGCAAGAGTTTTTGGTCAAAACCATTCAAGTTCTGGCCCATACAGCTGTCACCATAAGGACAGGAACTGGAGTTGTGATTTCATTTGTACTGGGAATTAACAAATGAGGAAACTCCCTCTACAAATGCAGGTCAATGCTTTTCCAGCAATTTACAGTGTTAGAGCTTAGACCACTTAGATGAGGTCAGGTACTATCCCTAAGGTCACACAATCAGGATTCTGTCAAGTGGGACTTGAACCCAAGTCTCCCTGGCTCCTAAGCCCAGCTCTCTATTACCCCACACTGCCTCTCAGTTCTTACTTGTCAATGGTATTTGTTCCCTTTCCCTTTCAAATCACCAAAGAATTTAAATTATGAAAGTTAATTTCCATCAGTCACTAGTCACACATCAAGATCTCAACTCCTTAAATTTTTAAGGAACAAACTTTGTTCCTAACAGCAATCTCATACACTAACTTTACATATTTAATTAGATTTGAAAATGTATGGTACACATTACAAGATAATAAAATAGTATGCCCATAAATTTAGGTTGCTTAAGCTATTTTAAGCAGAAACACATACTAAAATTCATTTACTATAAGAGCAAAGAAAACAATCTCCTAAGTTAATGGATATACAGAACTTATATAATACATGGACTATTGTACAATAGAAGAATACTCCACCAAGGAAGCAAGCAGGGTACTATTCAGAAAAGGTAACCATCTATTAGCAAAGACCATATGTCTTTGACAATATATGAAACTACAACCTGTTCTGTGGCACTGCTGGCAAATATAAAAGGTGAGAAATCAAAATGTAAAATTCATGCAAATTATCACTTAATCATAACACTAATGGAGGTAATCCTTTTAATGAAAGAATACCTTATTTAAAACAAGTAAGTAGCCTTGATAACAGGAAAGCAAATAGAATCCATAGAACCTTGAAAGATGGAAGGAATCCTAGAGACCACCTAGACCAATCTCCTCCCTAACTTGTACATGAATTCCCTTTATAACAGGAGCTCTTAATATGAGATACACAGACCCATGGACGGATTTCAGGGGTCTGTAAACTTGAGTGGGATAAAAAAAATTACATCTTTATTTTCACTAACATTTGTTTCCTTTGTAATCCTATGTATTTTAGTCTATGCATTTAAAATACATGATTCTGAGAAGGAAGGTACATACTTTATCAGACTGCCAAGGGGTGCATGACACAAAAATGACGAAAGACCCCTACTCTACAACATCCCTGGCAAGTGAGAATTCAGGCCATGTTTTAATTCCCAATAATGAAAGATGTTCTTGTGAGTCAGCACATGTCATTTCTGAACAGTTCTGACTATTAAGTACTTTATCCCGAGCCAAAATGTGTCGTCTCTCCCCAGTACCTTCCAACATACTGGTCCCATCATGATTTCTGAAGACATACCAATAAGCCAAATATTTCTTACATATAACAAGAACCCTCTAGTTATATGAAGTTAGTAATTTCCCTTCTCTTCTTTAGGCTCTACTTAATCTAACTTTTTATTTAATCCTAATCAATGAATTTGCTAATTGTTCTTTTCTGGATGTGAGTTCAAGAGGGATTAAAGTGAAATAATGATGACTTTAAAGTTTATCAATAAAACTGTTAATGCTTTGATATATACAAGGAATAATCAGTACAAATTAAAAAATTTGATATTGCTCAAAAATTGTTTATTCTCAAATCCATTTTTGTAATAAAATATATTTGTCATTTTTAAATCCTTCAACATGCACAAAGAAAAGCAAAGCAGCACTCCTCTTAACAGATACCTCCTTCTCTTTCAGATATTTAAGGAATATATTTATAAAAATAGCCAGACTAGTAACCAGACACATATAATATAGTGCTGTCTAGTTCCCCGAAAACACCCTTTTAGAAATGCAGACACTAGCAGTGATGGAAGTCATGATGCAACCTTCCAAAGATCAGTCTAGTACTGACATTTGGCCTCCATAATGAGTTGAAATAAGTTACTGCTACCAATGAGCAAGTAACTGTGTGAAGCCCAGATTTCACTTGCAGAAATGGTTTAATACCTCTTGAAAATATTTTCATTATACTTATCAAGAAAAAATGATTTCCAACTTACTTTCCACTGTAGGTGACTTAATATAGTCTTGTACCAGTCTCTGTACATATACATTTAAGGAACACCTGCCAGAAAAGCCAATGCAGCTGGGGATTTCTCCAAAGTAGTTCTCATTAACCCGTAACCAGTCACAAAGCTAAGAAATGGAAAAAATATCAATTACTTCATATAGTCATATATACATAAACAGACAGATAAAATGTGCCCTCTGATCTCTCTCAATGAAATCATAATGAATTTAATGCAACCAAGAGCCAGGATATGGGACCATTAATGCAGATCACAACCTCTACACACTTTAGTAAGCATTCTTAATGAGATGCTATACCCAAAACATTTATCAAACATTATGGGCAGCCTCTCAGAGAAGAGATGAGCCACTCAGAACTAAACTCAGCTCATGTTCGGATAGCAAATATGTCCAAATTATTTATTTATTTTTAGTTTTCAACCTTCATTTCCACAAGATTTTGAATTACAAATTTTTCTCCCCGTCTTTCCCCTACCCCCACCCCAAAATAGCGAGCCTACTAAATACCCCTTCCCCCAATCTGTTCTCTCTTATATCCTCACCCATTCCCCCTCAACTTTCTAGTAGGGCAAAATGGATTTCTATACCCCAATGCCTGTATATCTTATTTCCTAGTTGCATGTTAAAAAAAAATTTTTTTTGTTAACATTTGTTTTTTGAAACTTTTGAGTTCCAGAGTCTTTCCCTTCTTCCCTCCTCACCCACCCCCACTGGGAAGATAAGCAATTCAACATAGGATGTACATGTGTAGTTATGCAAAACATTTCCATAGTAGTTATATCGTGAAAGACTATATTTCCTTCCATCATATCCCACCCCCCACTTATTCTATTTTCTACTTTGACATTGTCTTTTCATAAGTACTTCGTTCTAACTACCCTTTCCCGCAATCTGCCCTCCCTGCTATCATCCCCCTCTCATCCCCTTCCCTCCTGCTTTCCTGTAGGGTAAGATACATAACTGAATGTGTATGTTATTCCCTCCTTAAGCCAAATTCAATGAGAGTAAGGTTGACCCATTCCCTTTCATGTTCCTGCTCTTCCCCTCCTTTGTAACAGTTTTCTCTTGCCTCTTTTATATGAGATAATTTACCCTATTCTATCTCTCCTTTTCTCCTTCTTTCATTATATTCCTCTCTCACTTCTTAATTTTATTTTTTAGATATCATCCCTTCCTATTCAACTGATCCTGTGCCCTCTGTCTATGTATACTTGTACACACATATGCACACACTCACATATATGTTTATACACACATACACCTTCATACATATATATATATAATATATATTCCTTTCAACTATCCTCAACTTGAGAAGTCATATGAGTTACAATTATCATTTTTCCATGTAGCAATGTAAATAGTTCAACTTTAATAAATTCCTTATGATTTCTTTTTCCTGTTTACCTTCTCATGCTTCTCTTGCTTCTTGTATTTGAAAGTCAAATTTTCTGTTCAGCTCTGGTTTTTTCATCAAGAATGTTTGAGGGGCAGCCAGGTGGCTCAGCGAGTAAGAGCACCGGTTCCAGTGTTGGGACGACCTGGAGATCAAATCCCGGGCTCAGACACTCAGCACCACACCCAGAAATAACTGGCCGGGTAACCTTGGGCAAGTTACTTAACCCCAATTGCTTAAAAAAAAAAAATTGGGGGCGGCCAGGTAGCACAGCAAGTAAGAGCACCGGCTCCAGTGTTGAGAAGACCTGGAGATCGAATCCCGGGCTCAGACACTTAGCACCCACCCAGAAACACCTGGCCGTGTAACCTTGAGCAAGTTACTTAACCCCAATTGCTTAGGGGCGGCCAGGTGGCTCAGCGAGTAAGAGCACTGGCTCCAGTGTCGGGATGACCTGGATCAAATCCGGGCTCAGATACTCAGCACCACACCCAGAAATAATAACTGGCCGTGTAACCTTGAGCAAGTTACTTAACCCCAATTGCTTTAAAAAAAAAAAAAGAATGTTTGAAAGTCCTCTATTTCATTGAATGACCATATTTTCCCCTGAAGCATTATACTCAGTTTTGCTGGGTAGGTGATTCTTGGTTTTAATCCTAGCTCCTTTTGACCTTCGGAATATCATATTGCAAGCCCTTTGATCCCTTAATGTAGAAGCTGCTAGATCTTGTGTTATCCTCATTGTGTTTCCACAATACTCAAACTGTTTCTTCCTGACTGCTTGCAGTATTTTCTCCTTGATCTGGGAACTCTGGAATCTAGCTATAATATTCCTAGAAGTTTTCTTTTGGGGATCTTTTTCAAGAGGCAATTGGTGAATTCTTTCAATTTCTATTTTGTCCTCTGATTCTATAATATCAGGGCAATTTTGTTTGATAATTTCTTGAAAGATTGTGTCTAGGCTCTTTTTTTGATCATGGCTTTCAGGTAGTCCAATAATTTTTAAATTATCTCTCCTAGATCTATTTTCCAGGTAAATGGTTTTTCTAATGAAATATTTCACATTGTGTTCTATTTTTTTCATTTGTTTGGATCTGTTTAACAGCATTTTGATTTCTCATAAAGTCATTAGCTTCCAATTGCTCCACTCTAATTTTGAAGGAATTATTCTCTTCAGTGAGTCTTTTAAATTCCTTTTCCATCTGGCAAGTTTGGCTTTTTAAGGCATTCTCATTCATTCGCTTTTTGGGTCTCATTTGCCATTTGAGTTAGTCTACTTTTTAAGGTGTTATTTTCTTTAGTATTTTTGGGTGTCTCCTTTAGCAGGCTGTCGACTTGCTTTTCATGATTTTCTTGCATCATTCTCATTTCTTTTCCCAATTTTTCCTCCACTTCTCTTACTACATTTTCAAAATGCTTCTTGAGCTTCTCCATTGCCCGTGACCAATTCATATTTTTCTTGGAAGCTTTTGATGCAGGAGTTCTGACTTTGTAGCTCTCCTCCAGTTCCATATTTTGATCCTTTTTGTCCCCCAAAAAGAACTGTATGGTCTGGTTGCACTTCTTCTATTTGCTCACATTGCCAGCCAATTACTTGACTTTTAAGCTCTTTGCCACATTAGAACTCTGCTTACAGAATGGAGAGAGCTTTGTCCCAAATTGCTGGGGTTTTCACAACTGCAGGAGCTATTAGTTGGTTGCCCTCTCTGCAGCCCCCACAAGCTCTGGCACACTGGCCACACACCCCAGAATCACCACCCAAGACCATGATCCAGATCCAAGCAAGTTGAAGCAAGAGTGATTAAACTATGAATGATCACTTGGAGATTTGCAGGCCAGGAACTCTGGAAGCAGCCACGCTGCACCTGCTGCTGTCTGCTGCTTCTCACCCCGGAGGCAGGGGCCAGACGGCACTCTTCTGAATCCGTTTCCAACAGAGTGCCCCACTAACTTTTTACTTTGTCTTTGGCGTTTATGGGTTAAGAAGTCTGGAAACCACCACAGCTGCTGGTGATTCACTCTCCCATAGTCTGCTCTAGCCTGTCTGGGCCACCCTGGGACCAGAACCTCGGCTCACGAGGGACTGCACTCAGCTCCCAGCATCCTGTGATAGACCTTTCCTGTCTGCCTGCCAGGATGCCTTCTGTGGGAGATTTGTTTCTCTCTGTCTCTTTGTGGGTTCTGTAGCTTTAAAATTTGTTTAGAGTTATTTTTTTTTACCAGTATTGGAGCGGGTTGGAGCCAGAGCCGATGCCAAGTTTGTGCTTTTACTCCCCCATCTTGGCTGCACCCAGATAACAAATATTTCATCGTCACTAGTCTATAACCAAAGCCTTCCCAGCTTGGCAGGGCTTGTACTCTACTCAGTCTAGATCTGTGATTTCGTTGGTACATATCTCAAATAATCTCAATAATCTTTAAAATGGACACATAGCTTGAATATTAAATGTCATACAATAAAACAATTAAAAGAGGAACAGGTATCTTTCACAGATAAGACTAGAGGAATCTTCCAGAGACTTCACAGGAGACTCTCCTCCAGGACTTCCACTACAATACTTCCACCTAGTTAATACAGTATTCTGTCTCATTAGAATTTAAACACCCTGAGGGCAGGGACTGAAGTTCTTTCTGTTTGCATTTATATTCTCAGACCTCAGCTCAGGGCTTTGCACATATTAAGTGCTTAATAAATACTAGTGGCCTCAAACTAAAACCACAAAATTGATAATTACATAAAAATTGAAAAGTTTTTCCACCAATAAAATCAAAACAAATAGAACAAAGGTAGTTGTAGATTAGGGGGGAAAAATCTTTGAATCAAATATCCCTGATAAGATCCTATTAACAACCAAACTATTAACAACCATCAAGCAATCAATAAGTATTTATTAAATAGTGATTGTACCAAACAAGCACTGGAAATTCATGTACAGAGAATAAAACGATTCAATAAAACTTGAAAGTTTACTTCCTAACTGGGAAGAAGAGTACCAATAAAATAGCCACAGCATAAATATGAAATTAATAAATAACTATACCTGTACAAAGTGGTTAAATATTATGAAATAATTCTTTATCTGCTGCATCTATCCCAGATATATATAATGAAAGACAAAGTCTACATGGCTGTCTGTGGGTATCCAATGCATGTCATAAACTGAACAACAGACATTTTTCACCTACTTGGTTTTTCCTGTGAGGATGGTCAGATTAAAGTCTTTTGAGTAGTTACAGATCTCTTCCAGAAGGCTCTGCAGTTACTGCCTTTTGCTCTATGGAATCACATTTTTTTTTTGGTAATAAAAAAACAGATAAGCACAATAAGACCATAAGGGGCCTAGATCATTGAAGCCTTCATTTTATAGATGAAGAAACTGAAGCACAGAGAGGTAGAGCAGTGGATAAAGTACCCAGCATTCAAATCAGATACTTACTAGCCTCAGATGTTTACTAGCTTGTATTTAATCCCTCTGTGATCTATGAAATGGGCATGGTAATCACAGCACCCAGCTCTCATGGCTGTTGTGAGGATCAAATGAGATAATAACTGCAGACCTTAAAGTGCTCTATATGTGCAAGCATTCTTGCTTTTGACAAGTCCAGAGAAGTGATTTGTTCAAGGTCACATGGGCAGTAGATTGTAAAGCAAAGATCTGAACACTAGTCCTCTAACTCTAGTCCCATTGTTCTTTCCACTGTATCACATTTCCTCTATATAACTGGATAAGAGGTAGATGAGATCATTTATTCTCTTTCAGTCATTTGAAAAATTACAGGGACAGCTAGGTGGATCGGTGAATAGAGCACCGGCCCTGGAGTCAGGAGGACCTGAGTTCAAATGTGGCCTCAGACACTTAACACAAAAACTAGCCATGTGACCTTGGGCAAGTCACTTAACCCCAATTGCCCTGCCTTACTCCCTCCAAAAAAGAAAACAAATGACAAAGAATATGACCCATTGCTAAATATCACTTGTGAAGAATGCCTTTCATTTCCATGTAGATTACTCATGTAATGATTTGGGCTGGTGAACTGGTAGTTGTTTGCTGTCACGTTTTGTGTGTGTGTGTGTATTAATAAGGTCCAAGATTTTTTCCACACCTCAGGTATTTTCACTCCTTCTGATGTCTCACATATCCACCTCTCACTATTCTCACAACCATCTCTTCTCCAGCACAATTCTCTTCTAAAAACACCTGGTCCAATCTGGCTATTTTCCATACCATCTTTGTTCTCTTTAGTGTCATTTCTAACTCTCAAATGCAAGACTGTAATCCTAAGGTCCAAATATAATAGAGTCACTGTCCTTGATGATTGAAAGTTTTGTTACAGTAATCTTTACAGACTCTTTTCTATTTGTTATCTTCTTACTATTTTCATCTGTAAGTGCCCTGGGATGATTTTCTTAGTTGGATCTCTTGCTAACCTTTCTGTCCACTATCTCTTTTCTTTCTGAGATGATATTAGCCTTCAAAAGATTTTACAAATAAATTTATATTGTAAACTGGTGTTGCCTTTGGCTACCATCTCTGCTTGTCAAATACATTCCAATACTTTTTAAAAACTGTAATACTTATTTTTTAACACCTTTTAGAAAACTTGTAGAAATGAATACTAATCTAACATCAATTTTATTATTTGCTTTTGAGAATATATCTATGTGTTATCAATAACATAATACCCCCACTCATTTTCCCAACAATAAGTCCGGGCTACAGGCTGCCGGTACCCTCAATTGTTCTCTCACTGCTACCTTTGCTCTCCTCTTTTCCTAGGCTCCCAATAGAAAGTTCTCCTTAGGGAAGAGAAAGTAATTTCCTTTCTTTTCCTGCCTTTTTATCATGCCCTTGACGTAACAAAAAAACCTCCAACGTTTTTTTAAAAGAGTTTTGCTACAAAGCCCTATAAGGAAATATAGACAGAAAAAAAATAAAACAAAAAAGAGAAATTTCATAAGGTCTCAAAGGTCTCCTCAGTCACTTTTGTTTGTATTCTCAGGACTTCTACATTTTTCCTCTAGAATCAGCCCCATATTTCCCTGGCTTTTTGGCTTTTCCTATGTTCTTCCAGAATTCACTCTTGCTTTTTTCCCTTGCTTCCTCAAAGACACTCTAGACCTCTGGGTCTAGAGTGGGACAAAAGGCAGTGTTAAAGTCTCTTCAGTTTCAAGCAGAATTCATCTACAATTCAGAAGATCTACCAGACTATCAGACTCTAGAGACCACCTCTTCCAAGTTTCAGATAACATCTTAAAACTATTTTTAACCACCACAATTTCAAAGAAAAGATATATATATATATATAATATGCATACTATATATTATATATGGCATAATATATAATATAATACATATATACATAAAGATCTAAGTATAAAGTACAAAGTAGACCTTTTAAAAATAATGTTAATTTTGTACCCACTACAAATCAAAATTTCATGTAAGGCCTACCCTTCCAACTTAAGTCTTACTTGAGAAGTAAAAAATATGAGGTTGTTTGTGGGTTCTTTTACTGTATCTTGCAGAATAAAGGTTTTCATAGATAATATAAATACAATTTTAAAGTGATTTCCTTTTTTAAGTATATTCCAATAATCGGCCTCATTCATATACAATTACTCCCACTTATCCAAAGGTTATTTATCCTATAGCCTTAACTCTCTGGGATAAAGTTTAAAACTTTTTTTAATGTTATATAAAAAAATATAACTAAAAGAAATTTTAAAAGCCCTCTGAAGAGCTAAAACAGATACCTCAAAACTTAGGCAATTCATCTCTAAGAGCACAGTTTCCCAAAGTGGGCGATACCACCCCCTAGGGATCACTGGACCAATCCAAAGGGAAGTAGTACCCTCAGGTACAATTGGGGACATTGAGTAAAATAAGGGGGCAATGGAAGCACAAGGAAAGAAGAGAAGAGAATAAAATTTTGAAAATTCATTCTTACATGTTTCACCTCTTGTGTAACAAAGTTAAAAGTCATAGTCATAACATTTTTTTCTAAATAAACACACAAAATCCAAGTTATAACCCACCAGTGATCAAGTCCACTAACAAGCAACAGCTAGCAGACAAGCATGTCACACATTGTCGGGGAGTCCGGTATGTAATCAGCAGGAATATGTGTGTTATGACTTGTTTACAATATGATACTATATGGTTATATGATGCCATATTGCATCATCAAAATTTCAATGCAGAAAAAAACCCATAAATTACCAAATTTAAGATACATCATTTTTTAAATCTTATACTGTTTTGAAATGATGTATTTAAAAAAAAAGAATAAAGAAAAGCAACTGTTAAAGGGTTAAAAGAAAGATTTCCAGGGGGCTCTGAGTAATTTTTTTTTAAGGGGGTGGTAGGCCAAATAAGTTTGGAAACCTCTGTCTAAGAGAAAGCCTTTGGCATTCATTCAAGGCTTTTATTTTTATATGCAGTTTTAACAAATTTAGTATCTGTTGTCATACACAGCAGATCACTAACAACAGATCAGAAAGACCAGAATAAAGTGAGCAAATGAGTGAAGGATGCTATTATAAGCAGACACACCAACATTAGGAATTAATAACTGACAGTCTCACACTGAAGGAATAAACAGAATAATAATTTTAAGGTCCCAGGAAATTTAAAAAAAAAACTTGTCTAGGCCACTTCATGTAAGGCAGACTTTTTCAGACTCCTGAGGCCACTACTGCATTAAAGAATGGTACACAATACATTAAAGAACAATATAATAACTAAACTCTTAATAATGATGATGAATCAGCAACCTACTCCTATAGTACAGAAGCACATTAGAAGCATTTCAGAAATTTTCCATCCATTATGGAAAATGTTAGCCCTCTAAGAGCTTAATTTTAACTATCTGAAAATTTCACTTAATGTGGATTCTTGGGAATTTTGCACATTTGAGAGCCCAATAGTAACAGCATCCTTTTCCTTCCCAACCAGGAGGTAGCCAGAGCACAATCTGCAGCTGTGTGCTTTCATCACTAGATGGCAATCCAGAACTGGTCCAGAAAAATGCTACAACTGATGATTCAGATGCTGCTACTGATGAATGAGTAAATGAATCAATAGAAAGTGAAATGCTTTTGAGGCACTGCAGAATGAACTGATCAGCAAAATCTGCAGCAGGGGAAAACCAGGATTTCGATTCTGTCTGTGGGGAGCTTCTGAGGAAAAGCATATAAAGTTATAGCGACACATTCTCAGCAGCAGATGGAACCAAACAGAAGCTGGGTCTTTCAGGAGTCACAGTGTTCTGCAAACCAGCCAACCTAGTAAATAAATTATTCTATATCTCTCGTATTATTGTTAATGCACAGCTTTATCCCTCTTCCACAGGCAGACTCTGATATACCACTTATATCAATTCATGCTTCAATAGCATGTCGTCATTTAATGTCGATGTTTTGTCTGAATCCTGGTTCTCCGCTCTTCTAATCCATTCTTTTTGGTTTTTTAATTTATTTTTGTTTAATATTTCCCAATTAAGTTTTAAGTTTGGTTTAGGCCACACGTGGGAGTGTTGTGGGCAACATGTGGTTCACAGGCCAAGTATCTGACCCCTCTCTTGTATACTGCCACATACTAATCACTGCCTGTCCACTGGCTACCTTATCAAGTCTAAACTTTGAGTCCAAGTTTGTAAGGCCTTCAATATTCTGGTCTCCTATCAATATGGTCATTACTAGTTAATATTTACACAGCACTTTCAGGTTTGCAAAGTGCTTTTCATGTTACCTCATTTGATTCTCACAACAATCCTACAGGGTAGGTGCTATTATTATCCCCATTTTACAGAAACTGAAGCTGAGAATTACTTGCTCAGTGTCACAAGACTGGTAATTATCTGAGGCAGGATCTGAAATTCGCTTAAAGGAAGTTCTCAAAGAGAACCAGTTCAATCAGCTGCCCCTTTTAAATCCTACTCGTGCCTTCCTGCCCTACTCTTTGCTCATGCTACTATTGTATACTACTAAGAATACCCTCCTCTCCTCACTTTCTACATATCCAAATTCTACTCATACTTCAAGGACAATCCCCATCAAGTCCCAATTTTTTCCAGAATATTTATTCTAACCTAAAATCAATGGCTTTTCTTCTCTTAATTCCTATTGCTATTATAGTCTACATTATACCATTTATCACTTGATTACTGTCCTATCTTACTCCATAACTACTTCATGTTTTAGGTCATTTCCCCAATTCAATTACAGCATCCTCAACATTTCTTTTGTATTCTTCACACTAAAAAGCACAACACTGAGTAGGAACTCAACCAAGAATTTGTATCTGGAAAGAAATGGGGAATTCATTCTATATTCTAGGGACAGATAACTAGAAGATCTCATGCTACTTGTTCTCCTGCCACACTCAGTCTCCAAGTAAGTACCACCTTTCTTTGAATTTGAGTGGGGTAGGTGCCAAAAATCTTTTTAAACCCCTCCAAAGCTGACTTTTGTTATGAATATTTTGTTCAACTGTTTGTTTTCTCTTCAGTTCTACAGATCTCTCATTTTCTCCCACAGGACTACTTGGCATGTTTAATCCATTAAGTTCAAAACACATCACAAAATTTCTTTAAGCATGTCACTAAATTAAAAACTCCTAATTAAACTGTAAGAAAGGTCCTTGAGAGTGGCATCTATGTTTTACCTTGGTATCCTTAGCACACAGTAGGCACTTAAATATTTGTTCAACTGAATTAAAATACCAAAGAGAACAAAAGAGCAACTAAACAGCCCAAGTTAACTTATTTCCATTTCTAAGCCAACAGATGATACTTATATAGGTGCTCCTCCAGGGTCCCCTCTCAATACCCTTTCTAAAGTCCTCAACTATAGTAACAATCTTGTATGACTTTCCTTTTTGATGTAAGCAAATTTATATTCCCTATGAGTGCTCCTATCTGGAGTTTTCTCTCTTCAATTTCTATCTTCCCTTGAGTCTAACATTTTCCACCATCTCTAAGCTCTATCTAACCAAGTAACCAGACACCAACCAGAGATCTACTCACCACCACAGCCTCTTCTTGTAAACATACCTCTCTGTCAAATATTCTCCTTGGTTCCTCCATAATAATCTGAAACTTTAACTACTTAGGGAAGACTATGAATAATGAATGGAACAGAGTTCTGCTTTTAACTAGCAAAATCATCACTCCATTTTGTATAACTAGTTAGTAATAAATTTACTAGATAGCTATTTTTACACAATTCCAAAGACCTGATCAATTATTTTCAAGTCTTACCTCTGTCCACAGTGCAGTACCTCTGCCTAAGGATTCTTCTTGTCTCAAAGACATGAGGAAATTTGAGACATCTGAAAATGATACCTTTTCCTAGATAAATATGAAAGAAAATCTTTAGCCAAAAAGATCAAAGTATTTTTAATAAAACAAAATTACTTTGTTAAAAAAAATCAAGTATTTTAGAATTTAAAATATAGCATTACTTTTAATTAAGTCTAAATATAGGAAACCTATTCCTTTAAAATGATATAATCTCACATTTCAAACAAAACAATAAATAATTCTCACATATTATTAGGGAAAAAGTCAACATATCTGCAAATAGAATAGTAGGATTTATTCTATAAACCTATTTCCCTTAAAAATGAAGTTATCATTTGTAAAATATCACATCCAAAGTCTTAACTAAGGATGTTGGTCCTACAAACATCACTTTTAATCAATGAGGTATTGTTCTTTTCTATTAACTTTGTTCATTCAAAGGTTAAATGATTAAAGAAAGTTTTCTCCTAGGTCTAAACTATCTATACTCCTTTAAATGATGGATAAAGGAGATTAAAAAAAAATCCCATTGCTATATAATATGTAGTTTTGCCTCCATGTTGAATTTAACGAAAAGCAAGGAAGCCAGTTACTAGTGGCCCTTCTCTTTGGATCTTTCCATTCCACCTTGGCAACCATATCCTTTCTTTAAGGATGTAAAAGAAATTAAAGGGAAAATTCAAACTCAGAACCACAAGAGCTCAAAAGTAAGAGTTCTTTGCCAATTTGTTTTTCTTAAATCTATACCTTCATGAAGTAACAACTGGGTTCTAAAAGACTTTTTAACTGAAATACTTTTAAAGAAGTAAAAAACTTACCACATCTATCAAATTCATAGCTGTTTGAAGAAGGTAGCACTGAGCTGCTCCCCTCAACAGAATCTGATGTGTGATCATAGTACACTGAAGAACATCCCTACAACCAAACATTCCTTTAATGTACACTTCCACATTTATGTATTAATAATAGCCCTTAAATTATGACTCATAAAAAGTGTCTGTGCACTGATAAAAATTAATATTTATATTTTATCTCATTTCTTATGGTAAAAAGTCATCATTTAAGATTTTTTTTATTCCTGATTTTTAATTAAGACTTCTACCATCAAAGCTTACTTTAAACCTGAAATATTTATTCTTTATTACCTAGAAACTGATGTTTACATAAGCAAAGTTATCTAGTAATTTCACAAATCATAGATTTTACAGTGTTATATAGTTAGAGGCCACCTAATTCAATCCCTTCATTTTACAGATGAGGAAATAAGGTCTGGAATGGTTAAAAAACTTGTCCAAGATCAAATATATAGTAAACAAAGTGGCAGGATTTGAACACAGCTCCTCTGACTATAGCTTCCCTGAATGACACCAGAGGCAGTGTTCATTACACTGAACCATGCTGACTGCTATCTTCCTTATTTTGATATTTAAATTAAAATTTTGGAGTTGTTTGACCCAGAATTACAGTAAAATGCAGTAAAAGGTATACTGGCCTTGAAGCAAAGAGTTAAGTCTGAATCCCATCTCCAAAGTAGTGGGCCAGAGTGACTAGAAGGATGGTTTAATAGAAAAGTTAGCGAGAAAGATAAATGAGTTCTATTTTAGACCTGTTGAGAGTTTGAGATACCTATAGGACATCAAATTCAAGAAGTCCAAAAGTCAATTAATAATATGGGACTGGAATCAAGGAAAGAGTAGGGCTAGATACATAGATGTGGGAATTATCTACAGGGAGATAACTGAACCCTAGAAAGATAATATTCAGCTAAAATTCAGGACAGAAATTTAGGAGACCCCCCATAGTTAGTAAATCAATTGGAGAGGAATAGAACGCTTTCCTTGCTGCAGTGAGGGCCCAGTTGAGATTACATAAATTTGCTGTAGATCTAATCAGTAGTTTCCTGATGTCCCTAAATTTTGTTCAGCAGCACTTATACAGTAAAAGGAGGGAGACAGTAGGAATAACCCAATGTTGAGCTGTGGCAAGGAATGTACAAAGACAGGGCAAGGGGAATTTCACATGTATAACTGATAGATTTCTCAGGTATAATTGAAATCATACTGCTTACTTGCCTCCTCAAAGGGTAGAGGAGGTATTAAAGGGAGGAAGAGAATTTGAAACTCAAAATCTTAAAAAAAAAATGGTTAAAAATAATTTAAAAAAAAAGATGGGGCAAAGGGCAACCGATTTGAGAATGGATAACAGTGTAGAGTTTAACTGGTTCACTAAAGAGTTGAGACAAGAAAGGGAAGAGAGCTTAGCTAGTACAGAGGTGACCTGGGGAAGAAATGGAGAACATGATGAGAATAAAGAATAGGTTAGGGGTTATAAAAAAGAGAAAGATGGAATAATAAAGAATGTGATCAGATAGAGGAATTTCAGAGATCATGAAGGAGAAGCAGATCCTCTGCGCGGCTCCAGCTTCCACCTTCCCTAATTCATGTAAAAGGGGACTCTGAACAAACTTTGGAGCTACAGAACCCACAAAATGACACAGAGAAGCTAACCTCCCGCTGAGGACAGCCCAGCAGGCTGGCAGGAATCGGCCAGCACAGCACTCTGGGAACAGATACCAGCTCTACCCTGAGGTTTTAGCCCCAGGGTGGGCCTGACCAGCCACCAGCTGGAGGGACTCCAGATCACCAGCAGCTATGGCAGTCCAGAATTATCAACAAAAAGATGCTAAGGACAAAGTGAGAGGTCAGGGCACTGTGGACTTTGGGACCCAGTAGTTGGGAGTGCCTAGGCTTTTGCCCCCAGGGTGAGAAGCTGCTGAGGAGCCGGGGCTGCCCCCAAGTGGCAGCTTCAGCTCCTGGCCTGCAGAGTGTAGGGGGACCAAGCGACCAGTCTGAGGGATAATCGCTCTTGCTTTAACCTGCTTGGATCTGGATTGCAGCCTAGGGTGGAAGTCCTGGGGTGTGTCCAGCTTGCCAGAGCATGTGGAGGCTTCAGCAAGGGCACCCAACTAATACCTCCAGCAGCTGAGAAACCCCCAGCTTTTGGGAAGAAAGCTCCCATCTGGTGGCAGAGTCCTACTGTGGCAAAAAGCCCAAGGGTCAAATGATTGAGTGGCGACATAACCAGGCAAAGGAAACAAAGCAAACAGAAGAACCCAACATTAGACTCCAATTTGGGGACAAAAAGGATCAAAGCATGGAACAGGAGGAAGGCAGTGAAGTCAGAACTCCTGCACCAAAAGCTTCAAAGGAAAATACGAGCTGGTTATAGGCTATAGAGGACCTTAAGAAGCAGATAAGAGAAGTGGAGGAAAAATTGGGAAGAGAAATGAGAACAATGCAAGAAAATTACTAATTGAGAGTCAACAACCTGACTGAGGAAAATAACACCTTAAAAAACAGACTAACTCAAATGGCAAAAGAGGCTCAAAAAGGCAATGAGGAGAAGAATGCCTTAAAAAGCCAAATTTGCCATATGGAAAAAGAATCTCAAAAGCTCACTGAGGATGATCATTGCTTCAGAATTAGATTGGAACAAATGGAAGCTAATGACTTTATGAGAAATCAAGATGCTGTTAAACAGATCCAAACTAATGAAAGAATAGAAGGCAATGTGAAATATCTCATTGGAAAAACCAGTGACCTGGAAAATAGATCCAGGAGAGATAATTTAAAAATTATTGGACTACCTGAAAGCCATGATCAAAGAAAGAACCTAGAAATCATCCTCCAAGAAATCCTCAAGGAAAACTGCCCTGATATTTTAGAACCAGAGGGCAAAACAGAAGTTGAAAGAATCCACCGATCACCTCCTGAAAAAGATCCCAAAAACAAAACTCCTAGGAATATTATAGCCAGGTTGCGAAATTCCCAGTTCAAGGAGACAATATTACAAGCAGCCAGGAAGAAACAATTTGAATATTGTGGAAACACAATCAGGATAACCCAGGATCTGGCAGCTTCTACACTGAGGGATCGAAGGGCTTGGAATATGATATTCAGGAGGGCAAAGGAACTGGGATTAAGACCAAGAGTCACCTACCCAGCAAAACTGAGTATCATGTTTCAGGGGAAAATATGGTCATTCAGTGGAATAGAGGACTTTCAAGCATTCTTGATGAAAAAACCCAGAGTTGAATAGAAAATTTGACATTCAGATACAAGAAGCAAGAGAAGCATGAGAAGTTAAACAGGGAAAAGAAATCATAAGGAACTTATCAAAGTTGAACTATTAACATTCCTACATGGAAAAACAATAATTATAACTGATGAAACTTTTCTCAGTATGAAAACAGTTGAAGGGAAGAGAAATACACACACACACACATACACACACACACACGTCTATATATGAGGGTATATGGGCATATGAATACATATGTGAATGTGTGTATATATGTTTACAGGTATACATAGAGGGCACAGGACCCATTTAATAGGAAGGGATGATACTTAAAAGGTGAAATTAAGAGGTGAGAGAGGAATATAATGAGAGGAGATGGGGAGAGACAGAATGGGGTAAACTCTCTCATACAGAAGAGGCAAGGGAAAATGGTTTCAATGGAGGGGAAGAATAGGAAGGCAAAAGGGAATGGGTCAACCTTATACTCATTGAATTTGACTTGGGGAGGGAATGAAATACACACTAAATAGGGTATCTCACCCAACAGGAAAGTAGGGGGGAAGGGGATAAGAGGGGGGATGATGGAAGGGAGGGCAGGCTCGGGGGGAGGGAAGTTGGAAGCACCCACTTTTGAAAAGGGACAGGATCAAAGTAGAGAATAGAACAAGTGGGAGGTGGGATAGGAGGAAGGGAAATATAGTCAGTCTTTTACAATATGTCTACTATGTTAATGTTTTGCATTAGCTACACATGTGCAACCTATACTGAACTGCTTATCTTGCCAGTAAGGGTGGGTGACAAGGGAGGAAGGGAATGAATCTGGAATTCAAAGTTTTAAAATAAAATGTTTAAAAATAAAATAAATGATTAAAAATTTAAAAAAAAATTGAACTCACTGAGAAAGGAAGAAAACTGTCATTACAATAATAGCCATGAGGATCTGAATAGGGCAATAAATGGATAGAGTGTGAAACTCAAAGGAAGAGAGACTGCTTAATGATAGAGACAGAGGGGGAGTTTGGAAGTGGTCACAGGGAGGAAGGAGTATTCCAATCCCCACTCCCCTCTCCCCGCCCCGGCAACCAGTCAGCTGGGCATAATAAAAGAAAGCATATCCAGTACTGGGAAACATAACAAGAAAATGGCGTCATCTGGAGGGATCCAGATTACAGTGATGGCCAGAAGACTGAAGGAATAAGAAACAAAGCCTTAATCACTTAATATCTCCTAAGTCTCAAGTTCCTCATCTATAAAGCATTGATAATATCTATAGTATCTACTTCAGGGGGTTGTTGTGAGGATACAATGAGACAATGAATGTAGGGCACTTTGCAAACCTTTTATTATGCTATACTATATAAATGTACTATATAAATCCAGCTATTATTCTATCTTTACTCCATTAAACACTAACATGCAAAAGTTACTAGAGCTATTTAAAGTGCTTCAGAAACCTGAAGATCTATAGAACATTATTTATATTAATCATACATAAAAGAAAGCATGCCCAGAATAGGCAGCCTTACACTACAGTTTTTTTGTTTTATTATTTTTCCCAGGGTCAAGTACAGATGTGAAAATAAATGGTAGTGTTACCATGGGATCTAACTTCCCAACAGAAAACAAAAACATTTAATTTGTAAAGAAAGCTTAATACAGTGAAGGAAACTTTCACAATGTATGAGCCTAAACATTCACTGAATATAACTGATTACCTGAGAGCAAGGAGGCCTTCTACCCCAAGCACTTTACATCGTGGGATGTGTGCCAGTGCCCTGGACAGGAATAAAATAGGAACAGCACACCAGTGCCTACTTGTCATCTTCTTAATAAATTTCAATAGGAAACTACCTAAAAGAAAAAAAAAACAATAGGAAATAAAGTTTCTAATTTACTTTTCCCCTTCATTAGCTAAGTATTCTGCTTTACTAAAGTTAACTCCAGAATAAAACTAAACTAGGTATTTATATCAAAGTTAAAAAATTCTGAAAGTAATTCAAATTGTATTCCTCACATCATCATTTTACGTTAAGTACACTCAGTAACCATAGTAAAGTACAATAACCATATCGAAAAATTTAGCTGTATCTGCCATATTAAACTCTATAGCATGTTACAAAGTTCAATACCAAAAGGTAGAAAAGGTTATGAAAAAGTCCAACCTATACTCTCTGCAGAGAGAAATCAAAAAATCAAGACTACTTTCTTTAACCAAGTAAATTCAGAATTTTCTTTCCATATTAAATTACATTTTCATTTCTGCAACTTCCGAACTGAAATCTGCTAAATACACACACACACACACACACACACACACACACACACACACACACACA
>NW_027187299.1:1637876-1671260 GCF_028583685.1 Petaurus breviceps papuanus | reverse complement strand
ACACACACACACACACACACACACACACACACACACACACACACACACACACACATACACAAGCGCGCAGGCGCTTTTTATTCATTAATATTGTGGGGATAAGGGGGACATATTTCCTCTCAGTCTGTTGAATTCCTAACCATTCATTAAAGTCCACCTTAAACTTGTACCTGTTCCCCATAAGTGGAAATGGTTTCCCCCTTTAATCTCACATGGTAAGTACTTTATACTTCTCTCTTAGGTAGTTATGTTATTTTGTAAGGTTATTTTTGTCTCCCTGTTAACTATAAAGTTCCATTAGAGCAAGGATTTAAATTTTGTATATTACCAGCACTTATCACAAAACTGATACATACAGTACTGAATAAATATCTCCTGATAACTTAATTCATGATTTCATGAAAACATCTGAATTTTATGTAAAAAAGTCACTGAAAATGGCACAGAAACTAACATCATTTAAAAGTCTCTTACTATATTGTGGTTCTCGTCCATTTAGACAGAGATACTGAATACATTTTTACCCAGCTACACTTTTAAGTACTTGTTTTAGCTAATACAGCTTACTCACTAATTATGCCTTGGGCTACTTTTTCCCAAAAAAACTACCTTATCATGCATGATTCTCTTAAGAAATCATGATCAAATGCTAGCTTTTGATCAAAAGTTCATGCCACAAAGTGCTACACTACATTAAAATACTAAACATCACACCTAAATACCAGATATATCTCAATTTCTCCCCACTGCTCTTTCTGCCCCATTTTCACGGCAAGATCTTTATATAAAGGGGAAAGGAAAGAAAAGAAGTTTGAATGACAGTCTACTTATTTTGTGAATAAAAAATCTATTATAAAGCACCTTCCTCTTAATATCTTCTAAGTTCTATACAAAAATATTATCAGTGATCATCTTAACATCCCATATATAAATTCAATTATAGGAAAATAGGAAGGTTATATGACACGACCAGGGCCACTCAACTATTATTAGTAATAATAAGTGCCAACATTTATGCAGTGCTTTAAGGTTTGCAAATAGCTTTACAAATATTATCTCACTTCATTCAAACAATAACTCATGCTAATTTTAAAGGATGAAGTGAAAATAAAGCCAACATATACTAATGTCAAGCATTGTCTGCTTATTAACAGAATGATATCACCTCTCTGCTTTGCTTGCCAACTCAGTAAACCTCATCTTCCTAACCTTTTGGAGATGAAATCACCTTGGACATTTCCAGTTCATTAGCTGTTACATTAAGCAAATCTATTATCTCTATCTAAATCTGGCTCTATAAAGGGGTTACTGTACCAATGATTAATTTTATTAGAAATGAGAATTAAGGGATGCCTCATAGGCCAATAGGAAAGATAGAACACAAAGGGCTCTTATAGTTAGCCAACTTAAACACTTTAGTTTCAGAAATTTTCTAAGCCCAGATTTTCTTTATCCTCCTTCATTCTAAAAATTAAATGACAGCCTGAAAAGCTAGCCTGCTTTAGAAGTCCTTCATTGATACATTAATGCATTATGTACAACAGCAGTCTTCCTTAGTGAATCACAACATAAGATACCTCTGTAATTCTGACAGAAAAAGGACATCTGGAAAGAGCAAGAGAGCAATTTTTCACTCCTGATATAGTATTGTCTCGTTATCCTCTACTAAAATTGACCATCCTCCATAATTTGAGGGAAATCATCTTCTTTCCAGTTACCTACATTTGCAATCTCATGGACATCCCTCACTCTTTCCTCTCCCCCATGCCCTATATTGAATTGGATGCCTATCTTGTCAATCATCCCTCTACATCACATCCTTCTCTCGATTCATATGGCCACTATCCTACTATATAAAAGCCTTTATCAGCTGGAGTACTAAAATAGTCTCCTAACTGGTCTGCCTACTTCCAGCTTTGCCCCTCCCCAATTCATGTTTCCTATAGTTGCCAAATTAAAATTCCTAAAATAAAAGTCTGACCATGTCACTTCTTTGACAAAAATCTTTTGATACCTCCATGTCCCCAAAATAAAATATCAACTCCTCAGCCCAGCACTTAAAAAACCTCCACAATCTGGCTCCAGCCTGCCTCTAGCCTTATTTCGTATTACTTCCCTTCACATATGCTATGTTCCAGCCAAACTGAACTACTAGCTAACTCCCAAAACTCAATATTCTATTTCACATCTCCACACCTGTCATGCAATTTGTCCCACATACCTAAAATGCACTCTCTACTTATCTATTATACTTAGCACCCTTTTTTTCAAGGCTGATCTCAGGTGCTACTTCATCCATGAAGGCTCTGCTGATGCTGCTAGCTGATTTATCCTCAAATTAATTTGTATTTACTTATCTATGTATATGTTGTCATACCACTCCCTGCTCCTTCTACTTCCCCAACAGGTAGCATACACCCAAGATCTAGCATACTACCTTATATATATTAGATGCTAATAAACGTTTGTTGAATTACTGTTTCATTACATAAAGAATGCGAATGCTTCACATACTAAAAAAAAATTATGAAAAAAAAATACTCCATTAAAACCTACTCTTTGTATCTTCTGAAAGGAGGGAAACATAAGTGACTAAAAATGTCTGTAATTTCATTCCCAATGGGGAACAGCTTCCTATCCTGTGGCCTGGGAACCTATAACAGAGGGGAAAAAAAAGCAATATTAAATAAATTTCTTTATGAAACATGACATTGCAGTTCATTTAAGTGTACCATGGCCCACTAGTCTTTCATGATTAAACAAAGCTGAAAGTTTGTTTTCTTGAGTACATATCCTATTTTGTAATCATTTAGAGGGTGGATCAGGATTTTCTAATTACTGAGACTCAGGAGCATATGTTGTACCTGTTGAGACTGGATATAGCCTAATAAAATATTATATAATCATGGCTTGTGCTACAGTATCTTAATTTTTAATTTAAAAATATGTATAAACTTTCTACATATAGAATATATCCTCCAGATGCAAGACTAGAAAAGGAGATAGAATGGCAATGTAGCAATGGACGGCATGTAGACAATTCAGGCACAATTCTCTACCCACAGAATGGTAAAAGACCCAAAAAGAAAGGCCCATAGCACACTGGGTGGATCCCCTATGGAAGATCTATCACAGGATATGGGGGAAAAAAGTCACAGCATGAGAAGGTATGGATGAATTACTATTTGCACATTTAGAAAAATATCCATACCACTTAGAGCAATCCAAATCAATAAACATTTATTAAGCACTCATTATATGCCAGGCACCATGTTAAGCTCTGGATAACAATGCAGTCAAGTACTGAAATACATTATGAACTTCTTTGCCAAAACATTACCAAAAATTAGCTTTTTTTCTAAATAAAAAATGATATTCAAGGCCAAGACAGATATTAGCAATAAATAATTTCTGCTATAGCATTTAGTTGTTAACATTTACCAGTCATTTCTTCTACTATATGATTCTGCCATGAACATTATCCATTAATTGAACACATTAGACCACCAGAATCTAAAAGCATGCCATAATAAATGTTTTCCAAACCTTACAGAAAACATTAAGTGTCTCCATTGGTTTTACTGCTCTCCAGATGTCTAATTGCTACATCAAACTATTCAAGAGTAATGAGTTATTGAAAACTACAAAATAATTGACATGTCAAGTATTGCTATACTCCTCATAAAATCCTGAAATAACTAATTTAATCTAATTATTAACATAAATATAGACAAATATGAGTTTTCTATAAGTATCAAACATAGGCATGTTGAACACAGCAATGTTAACTTCTAGTTTATGTTATTAATATTTATGAAGAAAATTACTTTTAAAAGCTGTAGAAAAGTCCTGAAAACAAAGTTCAGGAATACAAAGAATATAGAAACTACTAACAATCTCCTCTTATTACAGATCAGAGGTATTTCTCACTGATAATGGGTGACCCAAGTAAAAGTCAAAACCACTGACATGTGAGGGGCTGATGATGATGTACTTTTTAAAAACCAAAAAGAAGGTGTGGGGAGCACATACTAGAGAAAGGAAAAGAATGGGGGGAAAGAACGAAGAGAAATAACAGAGAGAAGAATTTTGGAGGTTTTGCTTGTTTTTAATTAAGGAGGGGGGAAAAACTGATAAAGGAATTAGACCAGAAAAAGAAGGTAAGGGACAAGAGAACAGTCACAGTAAAGAACAATGGCCCGATTTAAACAATTCAAAGTCAGGAACCCCACAGGACATTTAGCATTGTACCAACATATGACATGTTCTTTTACCTAATTTTTTGCATAATTAAGATTTGAAGATTTACCTGCTATATAAAGAACTTTCTGAAAGGGCTTCCATTAGTGGTCCAATAATAAACTGAAAAAAAAGACATATGGTTTATATTAACTTGTATTTATAATTTTGAAGTCCAGTAAATAACTAGGCTTGCTTTGATTTGTATTCATCCTACACAAGGAGAAAGAAGGATGACTATAAACAAAACAGACCTCTCTGACACTAAAGTCTGACTCCAAGGCTAACAGAAGCCAGAACACAATGATATGCTTTTTAAGCAGATAAATTCTGCCAGAATGATAAAGCCAGTAGAGCTAATTGCCCACCTGATATAAAAGTTTGGGATATTGAGAAGAGAGTTCATGTGCTGGTTCAAGGAGCAGGAAAGGAACCTGAAGTAGTAACATGCTGGAATAAAGGCAGTGACAGAAAGAGAGAATAAGGTGCTCAAGAGGAGATTCAAGCCCCTTACCTGGAAGTTAAAGGAAAAAAAATGTTAAATTATATCTCTGGAATTTTGCCAGACATTGATTAAGATGGTAAATTCACAAGCAGGATCATGGGACTTAACGAGATTAGTTACATGGCATTTCTAAAAATATCATGTTAGCTATTCACATAATAAGTGCAAACCTTTGTTAAAGTAGAAAATCAGTATTTTCCACAAGCGGTGAACTATTCTAAGATGACAAAGTTTACAAATGTATCTTTAACACTTATAGACTTGGTTTTATGTCAATGTCCCTATAATCATAATCTATTACATGTAATTACCGACAAACACAATTACAAGTTAGGATGATCATGGCCCAAAACACTTAAAATGGCTGCATTTAATGAAACGGTATGGCCATGATATAGTTGGCTTGAATCATAGGCATAACTTCACTAATATTATTCACTAATAATAATAACCACATAAATTTACTTATTCTAAGTCACAATTTGCATTAACACTGTTATTTATTGTGTGATCTATTTTATATTTATAAATAATATAAATATTTTATAAATAATATAAAAAATATAAATATTTATGTGATCTATATTACTAATACAATGAAACTTTTTTATAATGGTAAACAAGACCAATATCTACACTATAAGTTAATTTTGCTATCAATTGGCTTTTCCTATATGTAGTAGCTATGTTTAGAGGGGTAGAATTTGTTTTCCCTAAAGCCATGAAACAAGTCATGTAAAAATGACATTCTATTAATTCCTTAGAGATGAAAAAGTACAACAGATGTCTTTTGGTCTTCTGGCAATGGGGACAGGGAACACTACCATTACCTCAGAAAATCCTGGTGCACCTGGAAGACCCTTTGTTTCATAGAGCTCCAAAAAGTGTATAATGCCTTCTTTGGTCAGGGTTTTGTTTTCACTTTCAAACATTCTTTTATAAATACACATATGCCAGGATGGATGGAGGAGCCAACATGCTGCCAAAACAAAAGCCCGATTTCACCTTTGGTCTGAGTTATCAAATATTAATCTAAAACATACATCAATTTTAACCTCATTATTACACTGATCACTAAAGGGCAGAAATAGGTAGGAAGTGGGTCAGTACTTTATGCCACCCTGAAAAAATGTAATTATTAAATACCCGCAAAATATTATTATCAACAGGAGCCTGCCAGCCTTACACTGTAGTGGTAACTAGTATTTGAGAACTTTCAACCAAAGAAATTCCTTCCTTTGGAGAGTTACACATTTAGAATTAGAAATAAAAATTTTCAATAACTCATATTAACAGAATATTATGGTTTGCAAAGTACATTCCACACAACCCTGTGAAATAGTTGTATTAAAATTATTGCCCCCATTTTACAGATGACAACACTGGAACAAAAATTTGTCTTGGCTATCTTCTATTTACCATACATATTTCTGGCTCTTCAGAAATGAAAGTTTTTATACTTTAATTCTTTTATAAAACTGATTTTTCAACATCAATTCACACCATATTACAAATAAATTAATTCTCTATAATCAACAAGAAGAAGCTTCTAGAATTCTTTGGCAGCAGCAATTTTTAAAAATCATTGCCATTTGATTTCATATTCTAAGAGCTATGGGCAAAACATAATAATAAGCATATCATTTTAATACTAGATAGCTAAGTGAAGTCACACCAGGATTCAATTAAATTCTAGCCCCAGGTGGGACCATAGATTCTTATGGTCTGTGAAAATCCCAGTACATCAGAAGATTACTGCAATAAGCTGAATAAGGCTCAATTCCTAAAGGGTCAACCTATTAAAATTGCAATTATCTGAGACACGTAGTAAAACCCATCAAAAACCCAAGTTAATTCTCATATGTAAACACTATAATATAGTACTTAATCATTCACATTAATACAAAATACTGTTAACCTATGTTTGCTTATTACATTGATGTGAACTTCAATTTCATAAAACTGTCCTGTAAGATGTCAGTAAGATTTTATATATGTATATATATAGATAGATATAGATACACACACACTATATTACTATGTATTGAAATTATAGTTTCTATACATCCTCCACTGAAAAGAATCCATTTATACTGGTAGTAGCTAAGGCCCAAGACCTATATTTTAGATTTACCTTGAATTCTCTATTCCTGGCTAAGAAATCCCAGCTATGTGGCAATAAGGAGTAATCATCTATCTTCTGTTACTATCAATTTAATGGAAGCAGGGATCCCAATTCATTTGTATCCGTAGTCCCCTCCAACCTTAGTATGCTAACACACCTTTTATATATCCATTCAAGTAAAAATTCTCTAATGGTCCTAAAAAGTAACTCACAATCACTCATGCAAAACCAGATGTTTTAAAGGAATAATGAAGGACTGCAACAAAAGTAATGCTACCACACAAAGATAACATTTTTTAAAAGTTTAGGAATAAATCATCTTCTTGAAAAGGGCAACCATTACCTTTTTCCTCTGACATTGCATAGTCAAATAAACTGTTTAGCTTTGGTAAAACAGGTTTTATAACATGTATCTGAAATATAAAGACAAAAGGTTTTGTAACTGATGAAAAACACTCCCCAAAACTGATTTAGACCTAGTTTCATTACAACAGTATTATGTCTTGGCATCACACTGGAAAACTTAAGAATTTTAATGGTTATAAACCTATAGCTTCTTCTATAAAGCACATGGATTCAATCAGAGAACTGGAATTATGAAGAACAAAAGGGATGTGTGCCTTAGAATATATGCAAAATATGGATTTTAAATGTCATTTTGTGATTTTTATGCCCTTTTACATTTCTAATTTGATATTCGATCCCCAAAGCACTGTGAGGTGGGTAGGCATTCTAGACACTGATTTCAAACTGTAAAGACCCTCAATTAATCATCTACTCTAAGCTCCTCATTTCATAGGTGAGTAAACAGGCCCAGAAAGATCAAGTGATATATTCAAGCTCACATCAGTAGCAAATGGCAGAACTGGTATTATACCCATTTTAAAAGTGAGAAAACTGAGGTACAGATTCTTGAGTTTTCCCAGGATCACTACAAGCATCAAAATCACAACTAATACCCAAATCTCCTGACTTTTAGTACAGTCCTCTTTTTTTGTAAGGTCCAGTGTCTTCACAACACCTCTGCCTCATAAATATGGTAGAATCAAACTCCTTGAATCACTCGCCAGGAACTCCTAAAATCATACGATGTTAAAACTAGAAGAGACCCTAGCTCATTTTACATTTGAGGAAACTGAGCCCTACAAGTTAAGCCACACACCCAAAAGATCATGGGTAGTAAATTGAAAACTAGGACTGGAACCCAGATTTAGGTCCAGTGTTCTTTCCGTGAGAAGATTTAAATATGTACATATGTATGTTTATATATGTATGGATGTGTGTGTGTACATACACATAAATGCATTTCAAAGTCAACTATAAACTACTTTAATTTCCACTCTTTTAAATAGTCCATAGAATTGATGCTTTCATCAGCACTTATAAATTACCCAAATGCATGTAATATAATATGTCAATAGACAGGCTGTGTTCCTAAGAAACCCCAGTATTAAAAGATCCAAAATAACAAAAAAAGATAAATTATCCACTTAAGAAATTAAGCCAAGGTTGGTTTCTTTGAAATAAGTACTCCCCTGATAGGTTCAATTATTTGTTTATAGACCACTCATTTGGAGAGGCCAGGAATCTAACAACTAAATTTTTAGGAACCACTAGAAACTGATGTTTAATTGTGGAAAAAAAGAAAAAGGGAAAAGGAGAAAAAAAGCTGCATATTTCCATAATTATAATGTTAAGTCAAGGAAAGATAATTTCATGTATAAAAACATGATTTGTATTCTACTTTTTAGGGACCCATTTCTACCAAAAAGTGAGAAATGCCTACCTGTACTTTATCATGCTAACCCAAAGCCAAAAAACTCATTTTTACATGTCCTATCTTGAATGTTAAAAATCTGAAGAAATCATTTTGCTGTATCATGGAATTTGTCCTGAAAAGACAATAGTGATAAAATCATTAAATCACTTACCTGATTTCCTTCTAGAGTTTCCATTATTAAAATATAGTTTTCCCAAAACTTCAAGAGTTGTTCTTTTTTCTTATCGGACCACCAAAACAGACTTGGTTCTAATGTAACAAAATGACACAGTTATTTTTGTCTATTACTAATTTCAAAATATTCACTATGACAATGCCATTCGCATTATGAAAATAATGCTTTCTAGTATGTAAAAATATAATGCAAGTCCAAGTGCAAAAGTTCAGTAATAGCGAAGGCCTGGTCTAAAAAGAAATTAAGAAGCAATTAAGAATAATTAATAAATTAAGTAAAGACCTATAACACTACAAGTTTTTTCAACAGCTTACGATCACTTTCATAAGTTGATTAATAATCTTGTCATTGTTAAGTGTGTGAATAGTTGGTAAAAATATTATGGGCTGGTAAAAAATGTTTAAAATGTTTTGTAATGAAGTTTTGGGGTTGTTTTTTTTTTTTTGCTTTTTGGAGGGCGATTGGGGTTAAGTGACTTGCCCGAGGTCACATGGATAGTTTTTGTGTTAAGTGTCTGAGGCCACATTTGAACTCAGGTCCTCCTGACTCCAGGGCCAGTGCTCTATTCACTGTGCCACCTAGCCGCCCCAAAAAACAATTTGTTTTTTTGGGGAGGGCAATTGGGGTTCATGACTTGCCCAAAGTCACATGGCTAGTAAGTGTGTCAAGTGTCTGAGGCCGGATTTGAACTCAGGTCCTCCTCTCTCCAGGGCCGACGTAATGAAGTTTTTTAATCCTACTAGTAAATGATAACTGATATAATATATTTATGACTGCCAAATATCCAATATTTATTTTTCAAAAACCCTGTACAATTTACAGTGTGTTTATACCCCGCAATTTTTTCCTGACTACCTAGATGTAATAAATTCTGAGAACTTACTACCCTTTGAAACGAATGTTTCTCCTACTATTTGCATTACTCCTTTCAAAAAAGGCCACCTATAAGGTTGAAAATTCAAGGTGAGGGGCGGCTAGGTGGCACAGTGAGTAAAGCACCGGCCCTGGAGTCAGGAGGACCCAGTTGGGTTCCGGCCTCAGACACTTAACACCCACACACCAAAAGAAAAAAACTAGCCATGTAACCTTGTGCAAGTTACTTAACCCCAATTGCCCTCAAAAGGCAAAAAAAAAAAAAAATTCAAGGTAAATTGAACAAATACAACCTACAGTAAACTAATAGGCCTCTTAAAAAGGGCTGAGTCAACTGTTCTTGACATAATTGGAAAACTGACATCTACCATAATGGGAATAAAAATTAGAGGGGGCGGGGGCTGCTTGATGGCACAGTGAATAGAGCAGGGGCCCTGGAGTCAGGAGGTCCTGAGTTCAAATGTGAACTCAGATACTTACCACAAAAGGAAAAAAAAAACCACTAGCCCTGTGACCTTGGGCAAGTCACTTAACCCCAATTGCCCTACCTTCCCCCCACCAAAAAGCAAGAAAAAAAAGAGGCCTTAATTTTAAATCTATTAAAAGATAAAATCTAAGTAAATGTTTGAAAAAAAGAATTATTCTTAACTCAATCTGTATATGAAGTGACAGCCTCTTACATACTCTAAATCTATGGGAAATAATGCTCCCAAGTGAATCACCAAAGATGTTTCCAGAGGAGTCTGTAGTAACTGGGACTATCAGGGAATGAAGTTAAGGATGATACCTCTACATCAAAGGAAATGAAACAAGGCATGCGTCCTTTAATTTGATGGAGGTCCCAAAAAGACCAAAAGAAAATAATAGGCTGATCTTATTTAACATCTTAAATTTAGCTTCATCGGTTGAAATAAAGGTTCTATTTTGTTATATTGTTTTTTTTTATTATACACACCTTTGTGTGTCCTTCATTTTCACAAAAGAGAATCCTATGAACTCTATTGTTTTTAGCAAATTTGCAAACACTCTGGTATTCCCAAAGGTGAAGTCATCGATCTGTGAGGTCATATTCAGAAGGGAAAAATAGGCCTAAGGGTTCAGATTTTATGAAGGGAGGGTAAGGGCTGAGAAATCTCAGCTAATGGTGGTCAGTTTAACCTTGAGGACACAAACTAGACATTTCAAGTGGAAATATACCACAAATCTTATGCGTACATCAATGCATCTTTTAAAAGATGTAATAGTAGGCGACCAGACTTACAGGGCCACCTATGACACAAACTAGCCATTTCAACTGTAAATATACCAGGAAATTGACTTGCACCGTTAATGCATCTTTTAAAAATCTATAAAGTGGCAGTGTGGTCTCCCGTTTCTGACATAAACTGTGTGATCCTGGACAAGTCACTTCTCAGGGCTCCTCCCCAACATTTGTTAAAGGGCCTTAGTTGCTGAGCCTCATTGGGAGAGGAAAATCGTGTAGGAATCCAAAATGGGGTGGGAGTGTGGTTAAGTCTGGGGAGTGACCTTCCCCCGCCCCCCAGTCTGAGGTCGGGGTCTCTGCGGCGAGGCATGTACCGTTTGCATCGCGGAGCCCGCAGCTGCACTCGGTTCGCAGCTCCGCGGAAGCCTCCACCGCCCTCTGCAGCAGATAGCGGGCTCTCTTGCGGGTCAGCCCGTCCGGGTGCACAAGGCCGGCCTGCACCGCCCTCCAGAAGCGAGGGCGGCGCCACGCATTGGGCACCTCCTCCTCGGGGGCGCCCCAAGCCTCGCCCCCGCCGGGGATGGGCAGCAGCCTCTCTGCCAGGGCGCTGAGCACCAGCAGCACCCTCGCGACGCGGGGCGCGTGGGGCACTGGGCGCCACCACCCCGGCTCCAGCTCCTGCTTCTCCTCCTCCTCTTCGGGCACGAGCCAGTCCCACAGCGCTTGGAGAGCGACAGCGCTGCTTCGACCCAGGGCGGGCAACAGCCGCCCGGCTACCAGTGCCGCCGCCCCCTCCTCGGCCCCGGGCTCCTCATCGTCCTCGTCCCATAGCGCCACAGCCAGGGCCGCCCGGGCCACACGCTCCAGCAGCGCTCGGTCCTCGCGCGGCCGCAGGCAGGGGGCCACGGCCACCAGCACCTCCACGGCTTCCTCGGCGCCCAGCCCATCGCGCTCCCCAGGAGCTGCCTGAGCCTCCTCCGCGGGCCTCAGGGCGAGCAAGTCGAGGAGCGCCTCGTGCACCAGCCCGGCCGCCAGCTGGGAGCCCCCGGACAGGCGGACGCACGAGCGCAGGGCCCCACCCGCCGCCCTAAGCACGCGGCGCCGGCGGTCGCGAGGGGCCGAGCACTCCCCGTCCGGCGCCCCCGCCCGGCTGCCCCTCAGGCTCCGAAGCAGCGGCACGAGGTGCCCCGTAGCGACCTCGCGTGCCGCCTCCTGCAGCAGCAGAGCCGCGGGACGTGCGCTCGTGCTGCCGCCACCCTCCTGCTCCTCTTCGAGACGCTGGAGAAGGAACCTTAATGTCTCAACGCGCTCCGCCGGGGTCGGGGACTCCCAGACACAGAGCGCCCGGAGCAGGACGCGGGGGTCCTGGCTCTGAGAAAGCAGCGCTTCGGCTAAGACCCGTTCCATTGGTCACGCGCGTCCCCGCTGCGAAGGCGCCGCAGCCGCTTCACTTCCCTAGGTCGCTTCAGCGCCGTGTGCGTGCGTGCGCGCGCGCTCCCAGGGGTCTTGGGTCAGGGCACGCGCCTGGGACCAAACTAGGGAGGGGCCTTCCTCCTCCTGACCTTGGGCCGGCCTTTCTTCAGCTGGTTTTCCCTAGCACACTTTTTGCGTGCAGTTTTTGCGTTAAAATCCGAATGAGAATCCAGAATTACTACCTAAAATCCGACCTTGAAACAGAATCTGAAAATATTAGATCTGTAAGAAACCACTTTAGACATCAGGGCTCTCTTACAATTAGAATTTCAAATACCAGTTCCGAATAGTTGAGTGATAAATACAAAGTCATGTAATCACTTTTAACCCTCAGTTTCCTTTTCTATAAAAAGGGACTTTTACTACTGAACTCTGTAAACGTTATAATACTATGGAAGTGGGAGGTAATTGTTTACAGATGAGGAAACTGGCAAAGAGGGAGAGGAAGGGAATAAGCATTTATTAAGTGCCTACTGTCTGCTTAGTGCTTTACAAAGACCTCCTCATTTGATCCCCATATAGTCCTGGGAAGTAGATGCTTTAAAGTTGTGGAAACTGAGGTAGGTGAAGTGACCTACCCAGGGCAAGTAACTTATAAGTGTCTGAGGCTAGATCTGAACTTAGGTCTTCCTGACTCCAGGTCTATCCACTACACCACCTGCCTATAATTTAGCTAGCATTGATATAGTGCCAGGGCTTTGCAAATATCATCTTATTTGATCTTTGCAACAATCCTATGAGAGAGATGCTATTCTTGTCCTATTTTACAGTTGAGGAAACTGAGTTAAACAAGTAATTACTTAAGATCACAACAGCTAGAGTCTCAAGTCTGTATTTAGATTCTGGTCTTTCCTGACACTATGCCTAGTATTCTATTCACTATGTCATGTAGCTGCCTTACTTAGAAAAGAAGGAACAGTGGTTTGGAAGACAGATGATCTGAGTTCAAATCCCTTCTCTGAAGACCCAGCCCTACATCTGTGATTCCATGATCTTGTGATTGCTAAAGGTCAACAAATTAGTGGCAGGATTAAATCCCCAATTTTCCTGACTCCCACTTCAGTGTTCTAATAATTGTCACACTATTGAAAGTCTAAAATATGGAAATATGAGCAACCATTCGTTCAAATACCATTTGTATGAGACTAGCACTTGGTGGAGATTGATTACTCCCTACTTGTGTGAGGGGCAGAACTGAATTGTTACCTATCAGCATATAGAGATAAGTCTGTATATCTATGTAGACTTTGTCACCTTGCCTCAGAGAGTACCATTGTACCCTCCCTCCCAGCTCCCTTTTATATGTGTGTGTTCCCCCATTAGAATGTGAATTCCTCAAGGATAGATGCTTTCTTTCTATGCTTGTACAGTAAGTTCTACCATAAGGTATGTTTCAGAAATACAAATTTGTTCCAATACAACTACTATATTAGGGAACATTTAGAGCACAACTTGAATTTCAAGTTTGCTTCTGCACAATTTCTTACGAGAGAAACATTGAGAATGCAGAAAACTGTACCACTTCATAATAACTTGGGCAGCTAAATGGCTTAGTGGATAGAGTACTGGCCATGGAGTCAGGAAGACCTGAGTTCAAATTGGACCTCAGACACTCACTAGCTATGTGACCCTTAACCTAAGTCCCTTAACCTGTTTGCCTCAGTTTCCTTATTGGTATAATGGGGATAATAATGGCATTTACCTCCCAGGGTTGTTATAAGGATCAAATGAAATAGTGCCTGGCATACTTTAAATGCTATACAAATGTTAGCTATTGTTATCTCACAAGCTACAAGCCTTCCAACTGCCATTTCTACCAGCAAATTTCAGGTCTTTGTCAAGGTAAAGTGCCATGTTTTTGTGTCATCTGGTGTAGTGGGGGCTGTGGGTGTCTGCACCCCTCCTACCTCCTTCCCATGGCCTCCTGAGACCCTAAGTTTGGAGCCTGCTCAGTTTGCTCATGCAGCCCTGAGGCACAGGCCTGGCAGCATCCAGGGTAGCATTTATGTATTCTTAATCATGTAACATGTATAAAACTGTGCTCTCAATTTTTAAGTTTCTGTCTTCCATTTAATGTGCAGATAGGAAGTCCTGAGTTCAAAACTGGCATCAAACACTAACTGTGTGGCTCTGAGCAAGTCACTCTGTCTGCCTTTCCTTATCTGCAAAATAGAAATAATAATAGCACCTACCTACGAGGATTGTTATGAGGATCAAATGAGATAATAATTGGAAAGTGCTTAGCACAGTCAGCACCTAGTACATAGTAAGCACCATATAAATATTAGCTGTTATTATTTTCCCCATAATTCTACTTTTTATTTCATACCTAGGGAGCCCATATGTCTTGTTATAGCAGAACCACCTGTATTTGTATTCTCTGTGCTTAGCACAGGGCCTGGCACCTAATAAGCACTTAATAAATGCTTTATCCATCTAAAATATGTATAACATGAATCCTCTTTTTCAGTTTCACTTTTTATATGGAAAATAGGGAGGTTAAACCAAAAACAAATAAATGTGTAAAAGACCTTTGACAGCAAGTAAGCTTTATAGTAAAATGCAAAAACAAAATGTCCAGCCAGCTAGTTCAGAAGACATTCCATCCATACTTCTAGTTACATTTTCCAAACTAAAATCTGGAATCTCTAAATAACGGGTTTGGTTTCACCCTGTTGTCTAGTAATCTGAGCTGGGTGCCAAGTTCCTCCATATGTGGTAGATGTTGTTAGGTCCCTGTGGTCTAGTAATTCAGTATCACCACCTCAGTGAATAAGTCTAGTCATTCTTGGAAACCCCTAGTTGAATACTAATAGTTATAAATCTTAAAGTTCCATTTCGCTTCCAGATATTATAAACCTTTGACTTTTGTCAAGATAGAGAGTTCCTTAAAAAGAAACTACAGTATTAGCATAGGTTTATTTGTATTTGGTTCATCACTTAAAGTACTTCTCTCCCACCTGCAGTAGGAAACTTCAGTTTTTTGTACAGAGCTCTACTAGGTGTCGAGAGTAATACAAAGCTTAGATAAGATAGTACTGACCCCTATGGAGCTAATAGTCCTATTGGACAATCTGAATATAGCAATCCTCCTTCCCTAGGAGCTTGCCAGGAGCTAAACACCCTTGTGCCACGTGAGCCCTGGATCTCCTCTGGTGACATGTGCTGTCTCTGTATCCGAGGCCATTTCCAGAGATAGATGTACCCTATTCCTTTCTGGTAGACCCCTTGATAAAAGACATAAACAACCAGAAACTTCTGGTTGACTCCCTTGTACGCACCTGCCTTTCAGTTGGAGGCTGGGTCAAAAGAGAATTTGCCACTTAGCCAGCACAAGCAGCTGTGTGTCCAGTGTTTGGAACCCTTTTCAATCCCTCCTTTGAACATTCCGTGTTGGAGTGGAGGTGGAAGAAATCCCCTACCTCCAGCAGGTATAGAGACTGTGTAGTCACTTGCATAAGGGAGCAAGAGCTAGGGGAACCAAGAGTCAGAGGTGAGGAGGGAAAACTGTGCATGCTTGGCTGGCCAGCATATCTGGACCTTGAGTGAACTACTTAGAAAGCAGATGTGGGTTGAAAATGAGACTCCTGTATATGTTTTTAATACTTGTATCATGCTTTAAGTGATTGTCAGGACACATTTATTAGTTGTTTGTGTTTTAAGTGTTATTTTTGTGGTAGAGGAAATATCTCTCCTATTACTGGCATATTTTGTACATTGAGTAGTTTTCTAGAAAAAACCCTGTTAATCCATTTTAGGGAGAAACCCTAGACATGAACCAAACTTTAGCTTTGTTGAAGTGATTGTCTCCAAAATTTTACTTTGGGGTTGTGGTATTTTGAACCAGAAAGTTTCAGAACAGCCTAATCCTTTCTTTGGGGCCAGGCTTCCCTCAGTGTGAACCTGGTCTGAATCTGGAATTAGGGGCACTCCCACTTCACAACAAAGGTGTCCCTGAGTCATGAACCTGTGAGTTTTTACATCATAATCCCAAAAAACTAAGATGCATGCTAAGTACTTTAAAGAAGTATTAAACAAAAGACTACTTGAATTTTCAAATGCCAAAAGGTAGTTACCAACAAGATGATTAGGAAAGGGTTAATGGGGGATGATTTTTTGAGTTGAGTTTTAGAAAACCAGTAATTCAACAGGCAAACAGAGTGAGAAAAAATATCCTAGGAAAAGTGTGAGCCAAGGCATAGAAACAAGAAAATACAGTAGGCTCTTAGGACAGAGAGTTGTTCTGTTTAACCAAAGCATAGACTATATATTGGGGAATAACATAATATTAGAAAGGCAGAGTACTATGAGATTGTAGCAGACCTTAAATGGATTTGTATTTTATTCCATAAACTCTAGAGAGCTAATAAAGAAGGAAATGACCAGATTGATGTAGAAGAAAGATCTATCAGGAAGTCCTATAAGAGATAAATAGGAGGCTGATGTTCCGGACATGAAAAACCATTCAGAAGGGTTTCACACACTCAAAAAAGATTTTAAAACATTATATTAAACAAATGGATTTCCATGATCAAATAATTCATCAACTAGCTGAATCTCCTCATAATAGCCTGGACAGTAGTCTGTCCTTTCTGAAGGAATTTACTCACTCATTTCCTATGCCTGTGTCCCTGAGAGCAGCAGACTAGTCTGTAGTTGAGATAATATCTGAAATCTTTCCAACCTGGTAGAACCCAGCAGACTTTTCATTTTGCTAGCATAACCTTTGAGAATTCAAGGGTCATACCTGGAGGTTAGGCATGAAATCAAATGGATATGCTTCAGGATAGGGCAAACATTTCTGATGATCATTGAGTTATATATAAAATTAATACAAAAAACTATCTTTTAAAAATGGTTGGAGAAAAATCACTTCCTTTTGCCATATGATTTCTCATTAAATAAATTACAACTTGAGGAAAGCACAGAGATGGAAAACAATAAATCTTCATCCTTTTTTCTAAGCTGTAGAATAGTCAATTCATTCACACACACACACACAAATGCAATGTTATACAATAAAGAATGATTAGAACAGAATCTAGTAACTTACAATTCATTACTAATACAATCAATTGAAAGGCTAATATTCATGCCTCAATGGAACATAAACAGTTTCTTTGCAAGGTTGCTTATTAACCATTTCACATTTCATTTCCACTAAATACAGTGAGAAAGCACTAAGCAGGATATTCTTTCTAGTGGCCTCAGTTTCTTATTGATAGTAATTCTTTCCTTGAAACTTGTCCTCTCCTCCCCATAATCACTAATATGGCTGCTACTGCTTGAAATATGGTGTTCAGATTTTAAAAAAAAATTCATGGTTTTATATAGTTCTATCATTCTTAGATTATCTATTCTTAATTCTGTTTTCTAGGAGCAAGTGGATTCACAAGTGAGTTCTATCAGACATCAAAGAACAATAAATTTGAATATTATATAAACTGTTTGCACTAATGAGAAAAGAAGGTACTCTTCCATACTTTCAGTGATGTAAATATGGTCTTAATACCCCAACCAGGGAGAAATAAAGTAGAGAAGAAAAGTATGGAACAATACCCCTAAGGAACATTGATGTGAACTGAAACAACAACTTATTAGAAAGATTGTGCATTATGTCCAGATTTGGTTTTTACTAGGAACTCATAGTTGCTTCAACCTAAAAATGACTATAAATATAATAAACCATGTTAATTTCATGAGTAATAAAAACATAGTATGTCAATAGATGTTAAAGAGACTTTTGCCAAAATCCAAAATCCAACACTCATTTTGATAAAAACTCTAGAAATCATAGGATTAAATGACCCTTTCCCTCATGAAGTAAATAATATCCTTCCAAATGCAAGAAAAAGCATATGTAATGGAGAAAAGTTAGATGCCTTTCCAATAAGATCAGAGGTAAAACAAGGATGTCCATTATCACCACTACTATTCAATACTAGAAATAATAGCAATAAGACAAGAAAAATCAATTGAGAGAATAGGCATAAGCCAAGAAGAAAAAAAATTATCACTTTGTGGATGCAATGATGGTGCATTTAGAGAATTCTAGAAAGTCAGCTTAAAACAAATAATAATGTCAGCAGACTTGTAGGCCATAAAATACATCTTCAGAAATCATCAGCATTCGTGGGTATTACAAAGAAAACACAGAAGGAAGAAAGAAAAATTCATCAAAGTAACTACAGAAACTAATATATTTGAGTGTGCATCTACCAAGATTCACTCATGAATTCTGTGAAGCCAACTATAATACACTCTGCAGAAATATAGTAGAGAAACCTCAATTGCTTTTGTGCCAACAAAACGGCAATACTACATAAATTTAATTACTAATTCAGTGTCCTACCAATAAAATCACCAAAGGAATATTTTATAGAGTTAGAAAAAATAATAGTGAAATTCATATGGAGGAACAGAAATCAAGGATCTGAAGTATAATAATAATTTAAGAAGTATGAAGGGTTTTATCAATACCAGATCTCAAACTACTACAAAGCAATAGTCATTAAAATGACAGTACTGATTTTAAAAAAGGTTTATCAGTGGGATAGATGAGGTATATAGCTTTCAAAAGCAAATAAACAGGGGCAGGTAGGTGATGCAGTGAATAGAGCACTGGCCCTGGAGTCAGGAGGACCTGAGTTCAAATCCTACCTCAGATATTTGACACTTAACTAGTTCTGTGACCTAGGGCAATTGCCTTGCCTTCCCCCCTCCAAAAAAAAATCAAATCAGGCTTTGACAAACCCAGAGATCCCAGTTTCTCTGGGAAAGGCTAGTTGACAGACTGCTAGTAAAAAACAAACTAGACAGCAATCTGGAAGAAATCAGGTTTAGATTAGCATTTGACACCATATACCAAGATAAGCACCAAATGGATACATGACCTACAAATTAGAACACATAAGGAAGAGCTTGACCTTTGGATCTTTGGATGTAGGAAGAATTCATGACTAAACAAGTGATAGAGAGGCAAACTGATTTATTAAAAAGTTGTTTAGATCTGAGTTGACTGAAATCATCTTATCCAAACTTATCACTTTACAGGTGAGGAAACAGGCCAAGAGAGGTTACTATTTGCCCCAAATCACATAGATTACAAGTATCACAACTATAAATGAAGTGTGTGTTTGAACATAATGCAATGAAAATCTTATTGGATTTTGAGTTAAAAGACCTGGATTCAAATTTCTTTTCTGTTACTACCTGTATGGAAGGCAAATCACTTAATCTCATTGGGCCTCAGTTTCTTCATCTGTAGAAAGAGAGGGTAGCACATGATTACTAAGATTCCTTCCAGCTATAAATCTGTGATCCTATTTCCTATTACAGCATGCTGCTTCTTAAGAACTTGAAGAGACATTTGAGTTTATCTAGTGCAATCCCCTATTTATATAGCTGAGGAAACTGAAGCCTAAAGAGATGAAATTATTTGTCCTGAGTTACAAAAGAGCAAGTAACCAAACTGGTATCCTCAAAATAGCTAATATTTATAAAGTACCTACTACATTCTAGGTACTTTACAAATATCTTGTTTGATCCTCATGACAACAGTTGGGAGGTCGTGACTTACCCAGGGTCACACAGCTAGTAAGTGTCTGAGGCCAGATTTGAACTCAGGAAGATGAGTCTTCCTTACTCCAGTCCTAGCACTACATCCACTGCACCAACTAGCTGCCCTATGGCAGATTTCTACCTAAAGATAAATGCTATAGAAAGAGAGGAAGATACATTTATTTTTAGACAAATAAATGCACACTTTTAATGACAAAAAAGGTATGCTGCATATGGCCAGTAGGTATCTATTTTATTATGTCATCTATATCTCTGGTGAAAAGTAGAAGGAATACAATTTTTAGATTTGCCTGCTGCCAATAGATACTTCATCCTGGTTTTGCTAGGTAATCAAGTCAAGTCAATAAACATTTTTTAAGTGCCTTCTATGCACCAGGTCCTATGCTAAGTGCTAGGGATACAAATAAGGATCAGGAAAACCCCAAAACAATCCCAACTCTTGAGGATCTCATGGTCTAATGAAGGAGACAACTATGGACAAACATATGTGTGTGATAAATTGGAGACAATCTCAGAAGGAAGACATTAGCATTAAGGGGGACAGGAAATGCTTTTTGCAGAATGTGGGATTTAGCTGAGACTTGAAAGAATCCAAAGGAGATGAGATGAGGAGAGTTCCAGACATGCCAGTAAGAATGCAGATTTGGGATGTGAATATGTTAGGCAAGAAATAGCAAGAGGCCAGTGTCACTGGATTGCAGAGTATATAGAGGAAAATAAGTTATAACAGCATTAAATTTCAGTCCTGGCTCTGACCCAAGCTCTCCTCTTTCTTTCTCTAAAATCAGTACTGCATTTCTCTCTGTCCTGTTGGATCATAATCCCTGAAACTACAGCCATCTTGAGAGAACTATCTTTCCACCTCCATCTACAGACTACTGTCATTGTCCAGCATTGCTGTGTAGCAGGATCTGCTACTATTCCTGTTGCTGATGGGACTTCTGATGACCTTTATGGATTTCCTGTCCCCTGGACACTCCCCTCTTCAAATGCTTGTTCATCTAAGATCACAGAAGAAGAAACACACACACACACACAAACTCACTCTCACACACTCACACACACACACCCAGAGGCAACAGGTGCAAATGCATAAAGGGTGAGGAGGTGGGAGAAGGGCTGCTGCTCAATCTCCTTCCCAACAGCTTATAGGAATTCTACTTTACTTGCTTCCAGGAAGGAAAATAAGGCAAAAAGGATATTCAGAGAAATAAATTAGTACTTTTGTATGCACACTGTTCCACCCCTGCAACTTATGAGTCACCAGCTTCTTAGCCAATCAGAAAACTCTTCATCACTACACAGTACCAACCCCTCAGTCACTCATGGCCAGAAATTGGCTCTCCCAAATCTCCACATATTGGGTCGGAACAAGGCAAAATATCTGCACATGTTCTATATATATATATATAGAGAGAGAGAGAACTCTATAACTCACCACCAAAGGCAAATAGCTTGCTCTACAGACTAAGCCCTTATTGGCCAATCCCCTCATTACACAAGGACATCAATCACTGGTTTTTTGTTTTGTTTCCTGCATGTGCTACAAAACAGATGGAGAATTAGGATACAGAGAGAATGCTGATGGAAGATGTATGAAGAGGACTGAGAATATGTCTAACAGCTTCTTCTTAACTCTGAATATTCCTAATTTAAGTACTGGGACTAAGTAACCAACAGTTCTAGTATTATTATGTCTCTGGGCAGAAGATGAAGATATTGTTAATGCAGTTAGCTTTTCCATACTTTCTGCCTACTATTTAAAGCCACAGAGAGGAAAGAAAGTAAATACTGACCCTATTAAATAGCCAGAAGAGTTTTGGACCTCTCTCTCCCAGACCTGCCTCCTGTTACACAATACTGATATGTTTAAGGCTTAATCATACCCAGTTTTAATTAGATCTGGCTGCTGAAAAGCTCCCACAAGCTTGATGGTAAGGCACAGTAATAATGCTACCTTCCTCATCCTGAATAGGTCCTGCTAGTTGATTTTTAGAGACTCCCCCTACTTTTGCTACTGGTCCATGTTCCTTGAACCAATTGCCTCAGTGGTATGACAGCTGCCACTATAGGCTCTTTTTCTAAAACCTCTGTTAAAGCTATGCCCCTAATATGCCCCTGCCTTCCACTGAAATACAAATTCCACTGCTTATCTGCCAACCTGGACACTATCCCATGGGATGATAAAGATGTTGGAGCCCACCCATGACTCTATTCCCGAATGATTTGCTATTCATCTGTCTATACCCTCTTATGCTACATTTGACTGTGTGAGTATCAATAAACCATGCTGACCACCCTAATGTTGTGGCATGCCATTCACTCAAATCCTGCCCTAAATTTGCTTGACACATATAATATGGAAAGAGTAATAATAGTAATTAGTCATTTAAGGATCTTTCTTACAACAGTCCTGTAAGGTAGATAATCTAAGAACCATGATTCCCATTTTATAGAGAAAACTGAAACTCAAAGAAATAAAAAGACATACCCATGGTCACACAGCTCATGAAATATTGTAGCTGGGATTTAATCAAGGTCTCCAGACTCCAAATCCAATGCTATTTCCAAAAGAGAAAGCAATTAAATATGTAGGCCAACTCAGTCTCTGGACAAGTCCCTCAGGCTGACTTGAGAGAGCTGGAGGCTGGCCCACAAGGGCATACATACCAAGTTGTCAGTGACAGACACAGCTTCTTGCAATGTGAATTAAATAGTCCTACTCAGAGACTAGGAAGAGTAAGGTGGAAAACAATTAAAGGAGCATTTTGGCCCTTAGGCCTGTATGCAGGAAGACCTGGGGAAGTGATGCCAAACTGACATTGTAAAGTAGAAAAGGACATTGGGATTGAAGTAAAGTTTCAGTGGCCTTGAATGCAAATATAGGTGGTTTTTATTAATTAAATTTATTCATTTGTATATTTTTATATGTGTACATGTCTTTTCCCCTGAACTGTCTGCTGGATGGGTTCTCAGATGGACTTGGTGTAGTCTCAGCTACAAAGGTCAATCTACTGTTAGACTCAGTCAGTCAGGTTGCTTTTTTGATGAACTAGATCCTATCTGCGGGTTATGTCGGATCAGTTGTTTCGCTGCTAGTCTTAGCAGCCACTAGGTTGGACCAGACAGGTTTCTTTCCCACTGCCAGACCAGACTAGGCTGATTGCTTTGCCACTGGGCTTTAGATACCCAAGCTGCTACAGACAGTTTGCTGTCTGTCACTGAGCTTCTTGTAGGATGCAACAGCTTTGACGAATGGTTTGATCTGTTGCGCTCCCTGGCCCTCCTCTTTAATGGGTAGCTGTCCAACACCACTTTCAGGCAGTAGCTTGGCTAGATGTTACTCCATGTTTCTTTGTCAGCTGACGGGTTACAGTACTCTTCATCAGCTAAGGCAATGACCATTAGCCTTGGATTGGCAGAAACTTCTCTCTGATTCTCTCAGACTCTTAACTATGAGGTTGTCACCTCTAAGTGGGAGGTGATAGCAGTCTAGCTTCTCTTATTCAGCAGTCATTCCTGGTTCAAAGGTGACCTCCCTCAATTTTGGACTTTATGATGATCAGCCAAATTACATTTCCTAGATTCCTGTTGGGTCTTATATAGTTGACTGCATAACTTTATTGAGCTGATCTATGGCATTGTCCTACAGGCATCTTCCCCTTTACATTTCAATGTTACATTTATATTCCAATGTCTTTCCAACCCTCAGTTTTGCTGGGGTACACGCAGAGCACAACTTTTCTTTTATATGAGGATCTCTCCTGAGTTCCAACTGCATTTTGGACATTTGAAATGAATATCCTGTAGGCATCTGAAACTCAATTATGTTCCAAATAGAACTCTATTTCTTCATCACTAGCACCATTCTTCCCTACCCCAATGCCTCCATAAACTACCCTTCTTCCCAATTTTCCTATTTCTGTTGAGGATACCACCATCCTTCCAGTTATCTAGGCTTACAACCTTGACGTCATCCTCAGCTCCTCACTCTCATTCATCCCATATGTCAAGTCAGTTACCAAATCTTATCCTTTCTCTCTACACCATTTCCCTGTTTGTCTCCACTCACACAGCTACCACTATAGCTCAGATCCTTGTCACCTCTTTCCTGGACCCCTGCATTGGTCTCCTAAGTGTTCTTCCTTAAGTCTCTCCCCATTTGCATCAATACACCACACAGCTTCCAAAGTAATATTTCCAAAGAATAGGTTCTACCATTTCATTCCCCTACTCCAGTGGCTCTCTGTTACCACCTAAATCAATCAGATTCCTACATTTTGAATTTGAAGTTCTTCACAATTTGACTTCCATCTATCTGTCAAGCCTTTTTATGCATTACTCCTCTCCACACATTATTTGGTCCAGTAATATTAATCTTCTTGCTATGCCTCATATGTGATGCATCATCTCTTATTTCCATGCATTTGTACTGTCTGTCCACCTGGACCAGGGGTAGGGCATCTCTGCCTTTGGGATTCCTGATTTTCTTCAATATTCAGCTCAAGGGACACCTTTACCTTGAGGCTTCTTCTGCCTGCTCCCTACTCCCCTCCCCTGGCAGCTACTATTGCCATCTTTTCCTTCACCCCCTACCCCCTCTCCTACCACCCCTGTGTTGTTTTTGTGCTTATATCCCCAGTACCTAGCATAGAATCTTGCACATATTGGGTGCCTAATAAATGTTTAATGATTTACTTATTGATATAATATTACCATCAAGCTGTCAGGTAGGTAGAAGATAAAACATCTATTTAGAAGACTTTTCCAAATTTCTAGGATTGGGGCTCAAAACAGTTGTAAAGTATGACAGACCCAAAGAAAACCTGGCCCATTAATGCCATTGGAACCTCTGGAAAAAAAAAAAAAACTTTTGTATATAGCAAATATGTACCTGAGGTCCTTAACACTAAACCTCTAAAGCACAAAGAATATATTTCAGAAGCAGCTTGCTAAACAAAACCTGAAAGGTAGCACATTCTTCTACTTAGAGCCCCATAACCATATTCCACAAAGACTGCTGTAACAGAAGAGCCAATGGGTTTCCAGTGGGTACCATGAAGGAAATCCAAACCAAAGAAATTTCCTGATGCCATGATGATGAATATCTTAAATATTAAACTTGACCTGTTTAATATTTTTAAACAACATTTGCCATGTTGTAAGGGATATCATGGAGAGGTCCTATAGGAACCCTAGGTGTCCCTAGGGAGTCAGAGAGAGTCTGTGCTCCCTTCACTTTCCCTTTCCAACCAGAGAGGGGTGGAGCTGAAATTCTCATAGACCAACACTACTGGGCTAGCTAAGAGGCAGAACCTACAAACAGATTCTCTCCAAACCCCCCCCCCCCCATTCAGGTAAAAGTGGTAGACATTATAGACTAGCTGCCACATCCTCAGAAACACCAGGGTTCCAATGTGTTTATTAGAGAAATCTAAGTGAGCCTAGAGTCCAAGTTTTAATAGTTCTGCTTGGGAGAGTGTAGCAGCAAGTATCCCAGCGTCCCCAGGGTGGCTGCCAACACAGGTTCTTAGATCTGCTTTTCTAAAGGAAAGCAACTCAAAATGGGTTAACAATCTTGCTTTAATCAATCAAACATATCATTTGCCTAGTTCAGGGGGGAAAGTCATCACCCTGAAATTCAGAGTATACAGACAGAAACATTTCAAGCAGACAGGCCTCCAACTGTCCAACCATTACATCCATACCAAATCACAGTTACCAGAGAGGCAAGCATCAACATCTGGGTTTTGAAAGTCAGTGGGGCTCTCAACGACTGCCCTGAGTCTTGTCTGGTCAAATCACACAACACTTCTCAAAGTGAGCCCCAAAACAAAGTCTCACATCAGGGATTATATAGCCTTCTCCTGGGTCAGAGAATGTAACAACCCTCTTGACCCACTCACTGCCCAATCACAAAGCACCAAGGTGTGGGGCGTTCCTTAAAAACAAGCCTCCCACCACAGGCTCCAGGTACACTTAACCTAGAGGCAGGGAAGATCTTAAAAATTTACATTCCTATAACAACAGAGAGCTATAGGGTCATTTATAAAACTAAACTCTGATTTGATTGCCCCTAAGAATCTTTTAATTTTCCATGCTGAAACTGCAGAGTTCTAGTCATAAAATGCAGACCCCCTCAATGCCATCTATCCCTCCATGCACTTTGTAATCACAAGTAAAAACCATGTCCCCAGACAAAGGAAACAAACTCACTTAAAAAAGAAAATCAAACTTACTAATTACCATCAGCTGTGGAGGAAATAAAAAATAGGACACAGTGGTTCAATTTTTTTTTTCCAGTTCTACCTAAATGAATAGAGAGAAAAGATAGGGAAGGAAAAAGGGTTAGGGAACCTGTGCGCTGAAAGCCACATGTGGCCCTCTAGGTCCTCTAGTGCAGCCTTTTGGCTGATTCCAGACTTCACAGAACAAATTCCCTTAATAAAAGGATTTGTTCTGTAAAACTTGGACTCAGTCAAAAAGCCATACCCAAGGACCTAGAAGGCCATGTGTGGCCTTAAGGTCGCAGGTTCCCCACCTCTGCGAGGTGTGTACCTTCTCAACTAAAGACGCGTTGAGGGTGGGAAAATCACTACCTCTCAGTCCCTTTCTCCAACTGGATTGCTGAAGTCCCTTCTTTTGACATGGATAAGGATGTTAGCCATCCCAGTGAGACTCTGATTGCTCTATGTTTTCACTGGACAAACTCTACTGTGTTTCTCTCTCTATAGCCCAGTGCCTGTTTCTTCCTTTGTGCCATTGCACTCTCAGCCTCACCCCCTCTTTTGTCCAAATTCCACTTCTTATCCCTAATCCCCAAATCTAGTAAGATATTTCCTCCCTCTTCTCCTGGACTGGGGAATGGCTGGTGGGTGCCAGGGACAAGGGGAGACTACATTCTCACAGTGCCTAGATAGGTCACATTTGCCCTTGAGATTTTCAGCAGGCAAGTTGTTATAGTGGCATCATTGGGCAAAGGACCCACATCAATGAGACCATATCTTAATGGAAATATTAGATAAATGGTGCCAAGCATTTTATTTAGTAGTTTCAGCACAAAAGGGGCAGTGCTCAGTCTCATTCTTGTCCAAACCGCACAGAGTTTTGTTACCTGCCTTGGAATCAGAAATCAATCAATAAACATTTATTAAACAGACACTATGCCAAGAATTGATGATACAAAGACAGAAACAAAACAGTCCCAATTCTCCAAGGGCTTATGCAGAGTTAACTCCCCAGAAGTTGGGGGAGACAAGTACATGTAAAAATACACATATATGAATGTGTGTGTATATATACACACATATATGATAAATATGAGATAATTTGGGGGAGGGTGCAAGCATCTGAGGAGGGGAAAACATGTCAGAAAAGCTTCATGCAGAAGGTGGCATGAACTGAGCTTTGAAAGAAAAGGTAGAGGTAAGGAGGAAGTATATTCCAGGCATGCAGGATCATCTTTCTAAAAGCACAGAGCTGGGGAAATGAATTGCAGTGCTTAGCACAATGTTAGACATATTTTTATTGTTCAGTCATTTCAGTCATGTCTAACTCTTCATGACCCCATTTGGGGTTTTCTTGGCAAAGATATTGGAGTGGTTTGCCATTTCCTTGTCTAGTTCATTTTACAGGTGAGGAAACTAAGGTTAAGTGTTAATTAATTAAACAATGTTAAGTAATTTACCCAGGGTCACACAACTAGTAAGTTTTCTGAGGTCAGATTCAAACTCAGGAAAATGAGTCTTCCTGACTCCAGGCCCTGCACACTATCCAGTGCCATCTATCTGCCCTGTTTGACTATACTTATTTATTATAAGGGTGGGTAACTTTTTGCTGGGAGAAGGGAGAATTAAATTGGGAGCATAGTAATAGTGATTTTTTTAAAAAAGAGCATTAACAAAGCATTTACAAAAAAAAATTGTTGTCTATTCTTTGTTTTTGAAGAGGACCAATGGCATCACCAATGATGTCTTGACTTGGCAGTGAATTGGATTTAAGTGAGGTAGAGTTGCATCAAAGTCCAGTGGCAAGACAAAAGTCACGATGACCTGCAAAGGCCCCAGGATGCAGTGGATGACCTTGGCATATTTGCTGTCTGACCAAGCCCTAAATGCTACACAAAGCCTACTTCAGCCACCTTCATAACTGTTGGAACAAATTGTTCTCATTCACCATGTAGAAAACAGGAAAAGGAAGTTTAGCAAGAGATACAGACAAGCAGGATGAGACTGAAATTACTCTAAGTTTATGAGATACTTACAAATAAGCTATGCCTGGTTGAGATTCATGGTTTCGTATGCAATTCTTTTTCTCTTCTTCTTTGTATGTAGAAAGGACCATGTTTGTTGATATCAGCCCATTTCATAATAAAAAAAAATTAATCAAGAAAGACTTAGGTTCTGGTTCTATTTTGGGCACATATGAACCATCTTCCTATGAAGTCTCATAACCTCTCAGTGGCCCCAGACAACTCACAAAAGTACCTGGCAGTTGCATATCTACATTGGTAGGTGAGTCCATACCAAATGTTCCCTTCACTCATGAGAGACAGAGAACTGACAGCCCTTTATTGTGTAAAGAGATATACACCTGGAAAGTGAGGTAGTCTGGTCATAGAACAAGTGTGTGAATGGCAGGTATCTACCCAATATTAAGAGATATAGATGAAGGCTCTCAATATTTTGGATGGACCCCTACAAAAGATAACTTACTGGAGTACATGGACAAGAATTACAAGAGATACGGTATGGCAGGTTTGTAATTTGATTGGCAGGGGGACCCAGATACATGAAACCATAGCCCTGTCAACGTATTAGCATTAAGCATCTGATGAGTAGTTTTAGGTTTTCTAGCTAAGAAGCAGTTTTCTGGTTTATTCCTCTCAAACACATACAGATTATTTCTGTAAACCTGATCTAAGAGACTTCTGATAGTCACTGACCACCACTATCACTCCATCTAAAATATGTTCAGCCACCTTTATCAAATGCTACTGACCAGGGCTAGTCCAAGGCAAAAGTATAAAGTAGGCTAAGTTTGGCATTACCTCAAATCAACTATTGCAGGCAGCATCATAACTAGGACAGGGCAACTAGAACTTTTCTCCAGGGCATAGAAGCTTAGAGGGTGCTGACAGCACTTATGCCTTCAGCCACATAGAAATAACCAAGCTTTGAACATAATTAGCAAGGGGCAGCTAGGTGGCACAGTGAGTAAAGTGCTGACCCCAGAGTCAGGAGAACCTGAGTTCGGTTCTGGCCTCAGACACTTAACACCCACACAAAAAAAGCTAACCATGTAACCTTGGGCAAGTTACTTAACCCCAATTGCCCTCCAAAAGGCAAAAAAAAAAAAAAAAAAGAACATACTTTGCAAGAATACTTATTTAAAATAGGAAGTCACCAGATAGATGCTTTCTCTCTTTAGGTGAATTCCTCAGCTGAGTCCAGTCCTGCCTTGCTCTCCCCTTGTCTGCAGCAGTCTCTCCAACCTCATGGTATCCTGAGAGCTTCATTTCCAGAAGTCTCTCCCTTCCCCTCAATTCAGTTTGTGCTATGTCCAGAGTTGGTACCTTCTTTAGAGAACAAGGATCCTATTTACCATGAGGTGATGTGCCCATAGTACACCTAGTGCTTAAGGAGAGGCAGAGGATATAGGAAAGGAGGAGGACAGTCAAGAGAACATCTCAAGTTGGGTAGGGATAGAAACAAGATGGCCCTGGTGATGTCCAAAAGAAGAGTGTCTGCCATGATAGTTTTAGCCTTCTTGACAGCTGCAGAAAACATTCTGCAAACCCAAGCAAGCAAAGCACAGAGGGGAAAATATTTGGGTTAAAAATATAGATGATGCTATAAAGGCTGGCAAGAGATCTGAGAAGTGGACACTCAAGTTTGCAGTCCCTCACCCCCTCCTATCCCCAACCCTCTAAGAGAGTGATCAAACAATCATTTATTGAGTGCCTACTATTGACCAGGTATTGTGCTAAATGCTAAGGTTACTAAGTAAGGCAAAAACCCTCAAGGAGCTCACAATCTAACAGGGAAGAGAATATGCAAACAATTATGTATAAACAAGATGTATAGAGGATAAATTGGAGATAATCTTGATGGAAATGCACTAGCATTAGATGGACAGGAAAGACTTATTTTTGCAGAAGGTAGGGTTTAAGTTGAAACTTGAAGAAAGCAAAGGAAACCAAGAGGCAGAGATGAGAGGGGAGAGGATTCTAAGCATGAAAGACAGCCAACAAAAATGCATAGAGTTGGGACATGGAATGTTTTTGGCAAGGAACAACAGAAGTCAGTGTCACTGGGTTACAGATTATATGGAGGAAGTGATATAAAAATACTGTAAAAGTAGGAAAGAGCCAAGTTATAAAGGGCTTAAAAGCCAAATGAAGGATTATATATTTTATTCTGGAGGTAAAAGGAAGCCACTGAAATTTAAGTAATGGGGGTAATGTGGTCAGACCAATCCTTTAGGATATCAAGTGGTAACTGAGTGGAGGATGGACTGGAGTGGGGATAGCCTTGAGGCACAGACACCAACTAGCAAGATAAAGTGCAAGAAAATGAAGGGTGGTACTAGGGTGGCAATGACAGAATAGAGAAGATATTACAATGGTAGAAATGACAGCACTTGGCAACTGACTGGATAGAGAGGGTGAGACAGAGGGAGGAATTAGGGATGATGCCTAGGTTGTAAGCTTGAGTGACTGGGAGGATGGTGGTCCCTCAACAGAAATAGTAAAGTAATGAAAAAGGGTATTTGGGGTAGGAAAATAGTGAGTTTGAGATGTCTTTGAGACATCCAGTTCAATATGTCCAAAAGGTAGTTGGAGATGTGAGACTAGAGATCAGGAGAGAGGTTAGGGATGGCCAAGTAGATCTGAGAATCATCTGCATAATGAAGATATTTGAACCCATAGTAAAGGATGAGATCCTCAAGAAAAATAGCATAGAGGAAGAAGAGAAGTGGACCCAGGACTGAGTTTTAGGGGTACATCCATGATTAGCAAGCACAATCTGAATGAAAATCCAGCCCAAGAGACTGAGAAGTGATTGACAGGTTTGAGGAGAACCAGGAAAGAGCAATATGACAAAAAAAATGCAGAAAGAATAAAGTATTAAAGAGATAATCAACAGTGTCAGAGGCTACAGAGAGATTAATATTTGAAAGATCATAGAAAATGGGAAAGATATCACAAGACTAGAGAATGGCAAATATTGGTCCAATGTTCTTTGTTGAAGGTGTGTGTGTGTGTGTGTGTGTGTGTGTGCATGGATTTTAAAGAGAACTGAAGTCTTAACTCCTTCTATCATCCTTGTTCCATCTTTAATCTTCTGTCTCTCCCTATCTACTGTCTACTTCCCTGCTTTCTACAAATATACCCATGTCTCCAATGTTCTCAGAAAAAACCTCACTAGATTAACTTGACAGATCCCTAGAAAAAGCCTAAAATGAATCATTATTCATATTATTTGAGACTACTCATTTCCTTTTTGACAAAATTACAGTAGATGAAGTGACCTCATCTATGTGGTTTCTCTATATTTTAGCAAAGCTTTTGAAAAAAGTATCTTATACTATTCTTATTGAGAAGGTAGAGAGATGTGAGTCAAGTGATACAATTAAATTGATTCAGAACTTGCTGGATGGACAAATTCAAAGAGTTTAATGTTCTAATGTCAATGTCTTAGAAGCTTTCTGGCAGAATACTCCAGGTACATGCTGGGCTATATGCCCTGTGCTGTTTTAAATTATATTTATCAATGACTTGTATAAAAGTAGAGGCAGTATGCTCATCAGATTTGAAGATGAAACAAGACTGGGAAAGATAACTAACGTAGAGAATGGGAGAGTTGAGATTCAAAAAGATTTTGATAGCCTAGAGCATTGGGCAGAATCTAATAAAATGAAACTCAGTAGAAAGACATATAAAGCTTACACTTGGGTCCCAAAATAAATATTAGCTTCACAAGTACAAGATGGGAGGTAGAAAGCATGATTAGATAGCACTTTGTCTGAAAAAGACCTGGGGGGTTTGACTCAATGAACCACAGCATGGTATGACAGCCCCCAAAACTAATACTATCTCAGGCTACATTAAGAGAGACACATTTTCCAAGAATAAGGAGTAGATAGGCAATTACATGGGCAGCTAGGTGGCCCAGTGGATAGAGCACTGGGATTGGAATCAAGAAGACTCATCTTGCTGAGTTCAAATCCGGCCTCAGACATTTACTAGCTATGTGACCCTGGGCAAGTCACTTAACCCTGTTTACCTCAGTTCCTCATCTGTAAAATGAGCTGGAGAAGGAAATGGAAAACCACTGCAGTATCCTTGCAAGAAAACTCCAAGTGGGGTCATGGAGGGTCAGACACAACTGAAGCTACTCAACAATAACAGGCAGTTAGACAGAACAGTCAATAAAGTGCTAGACTTCAAGACAGAAAGACTTGAGTTTACACCCTGCCTCAGACCCTTACTAGCTGTGTGACTGTGGGCAAAGGACTTAACCTCTCTCAGCCTCAATAAAATGACAATGACAACAGCACAGACCTCAGAGTTGTTGAGAGGATTAAATAAGGTAATATTTGTGAGGCACTTTGCAAACCTCAAAGCATTATACAAATGCTAATTATTGTTTATGATGATACAATGGGTAAAGTTAAATTTAGGATTTTATGTCAATGAAAATTTAACAATTAGAGCTATCCAGAAGTGGGATAGACTGGGAGGTAATGGATTCCTATCTTCACTCAGGTCTTCAAGCAGAGACTGGATGACCACTTGTATATGTTGCAGTGAGGATTCTTTTAGAGAATGGGTTAGATTACAATAAATGACCTTTGAGATCCCTTCCAACTCTTAAACTTTCTGATTCTGTGGATTAGCTTGTACTAACTCCATAAACACTGATGTGGCAGACACATGGTAATAATATATAAAATATTATCATAATAATAACACACATTGACATCGTATTTTAAGTTTTACAAAGAACTTTATATTTATAACAAGTCCCTGCAGCCATCATGGAAAACATTCCTATGGAAAAGTGGTCTGCCATTCTCACTGCCACTAGCACCAAATGCTGACCAGCTGCCACCAAGCAAGTCAATCAACCGAAACAACAAGACACCCTGAGGGAGAGAAAGAAGAAGGCATAAATCAGGGAGGTCAATCCAGTGCTAGCACCTTGACCATCATCTCTCTCTTTTTTTTTTTTTAAAGCAACCGGTGTTAAGTAACTTGCTCAAGGTTACACCGCCAGTTTTTTCTGGGTGTGGTGCTGAGTGTCTGAGGCCGGGATTCAATCTCCAGGTCATCCCAACACTGGAGGCGGTGCTCTTACTCGCTGAGCCACCTGGCCGCCTGTAAGGGTTATGGGATTTAAAGATCTTCCATGCCCCGTTGGACTTG
>NW_027187299.1:1562492-1637866 GCF_028583685.1 Petaurus breviceps papuanus | reverse complement strand
ATATTTGTAATCTCTATAGGCATTGTGAATATGGCATTGCTGATACACCGCCCCTGACCATCACCTCTCTTTAGATCCTAGTAAGAAGACCCAGGACCCTGAACCCAAGAGTCCTAGGCCTAGCAATGACTCTCAGACTACCAGTTGGGTTTCCAGTCTGACACTGTTCAGAGGAAGCAGCCCTTGTAATGATGTGACCTGGCAGCTGCCTCTTCAGAAGCTATATCCCCTCACTCCTCAGCAACCATGGCCACTGAAGACCCACAGGGGAAAAAAAAAGGTCTAGCTACCTAAATCCTTGCCATTGTTAAATGGATCAACAGCAGAAATAGTTTTATCAATGGAATGACATTAAAGAAAATACGTTACTGGGGTAGCCAGGTAGCACAGCGAGTAACAGCACCAGCTCCAGTGTCGGGACGACCTGGGGATCGAATTGGGGCTCCAACACTTAGCACCCACCCAGAAACACCTGGCCGTGTAACCTTGAGCAAGTTACTTAACCCCAATTGCTTAGGGGTGGCCAGGTGGCTCAGAGAGTAAGAGAAACAGCTCTGGTGTTGGGATGACCTGGGGATCAAATCCAGGTGCAGATACTTAGCACCACACCCAGAAATAACTGGCCTTGTAACCTTGAGCAAGTTACTTAACTCCGATTGCTTAAAAAAAAAGAAAATACATTACCATAACCGTTGTGTTAGTGCCCCCTAAAGACTTCAGGCCCTTTCCACTTGCACCTGAAACCTCTTTTATGCATTTATCCCTCTATTAGAAAGTGAGGTCCTTGGGAACAAGGAATATCTTGTTCTTCTATTTGTAGCTATGGTGCTTAGCCTAGTGCTTTGCTTAATATTTTTTTTCATTCATTCATTCATTCACTCATGTTTATCTACTTAAGCCTTCAAGGGTCTGTGACTGAAAGCTCAGTCTCTCCTGTGTATAAAAAAAAGAACAGGAGATGTCTTTGGCAAAGTAATGATGTTAGAGAAAGTAAAAGCAGGATAAGAGGTAGTCATGAGAGACACTTACCTCTTCAACAGAAAGAGATGGGAGCCCCAACAGTGTGGGGAGGGGGGATGACTGCTACCTGTCCCCCACAGCCCACACACCTGAGCCAATGCCACAGGATGAGAGGCCACTGTCACCAGAATAGCAGTTTGTTGACCAGAGGTGAAGAACACTGGAGAGAATTGCTGCAGAAAGCTATCTGTCCCTCTGATGAAAACAAAACTGGCAATCACTAATCTAGTCCTCTGTTTCCATTCTGTGGGAGAGAGAGGAGAGGGAGAGAAAGAGGGAGAGAGAAAAAGGAAGGGAAAGAGGGAAAGAAAGAAAGGAAGAAAGAAAGAGAACAACCAGTTTTCCTTTTTAGCCCAGCAACCCCAACCACCAGTCAAATGTTGGACACATATGACCTCATTTGAGCCTCATAATAACTCTTGACATGAGTATATAGTTCTTCATACATAATTATCCCCATTTTACAAATAAGGCTCAAAACTGGGTTTGAGAGGTTAAGTGACTTGACCAAGATCACAAGCTAGGAAGTATTGGAGGTAGGATTTAGACCCACCCTTCCTGTGCCCTACCAAGGCATTTTCTCTACTATGTTACACTGCCTGCACTTGTTTAAGACAACCTGTTTCTTATGTTTCACATTTCTCCTTAGGTTTGTTTCCTAGGACTCAGCTTCTCCTAGTTAGTTCCCAGACTTCCATCTCCCTCTCTCTCTTCCAAATGGCCAGATGATGGAAGACCTCACCTTGTAAAATAGTCATAAAGTTCCCTTGGTCAGGATCACAGACTTGCTATGCTTGTCTTCTTTTTTCTTCTACTTCAGCTAGCCTCTAAAAAAATTACATCTTTTGTTTTTACATCACCTTCATTTTCAAATATATGCATATATATATATATATATATGTGTGTCTGTGTGTGTGTATTTCTCACTCTCCTGAATCCTCCCTTCTTAGAAAGTAAAAAACAAAGAAGTAACCAGCACATCAAATGAGTCTGATAGTATCTGTCATGTTGCATACCCATAATCCCCTACCTCTGTGTGAAGGGAAGAAGGTGCATTTTATTATTTTTCAAGGTCATTGATAGACTTTTCTCTGCTGTGTGCAGTTCACTATAAAATTAGAGTTTATGAAAAACAAACAAATCCTCAGCAGCGCTTCCTTCTTTCACCTCTCTCCTGAAGGTGTAAAAGCTTTCCCCATGAAGGGAATTTGAAGACCACCTTATTGCTAGGGCAACATACTGCTTGTTGTCACCACACACCTTTTATTAGAGATTGCAACTCAACCCAGGGTCTAGGAAGTTGATGCCCACAATTTACCTATATTCTGAGAAAGGTTGTTGCTGCAGGGTTGGTGGTAAAAGCCTTGCACCCTAACCCTAGGAGAATTTTAATGAACATCTCTGACCTTCTAGCATCATGTATTCCAAAAAAAGTAATGTGCTTAGTTACTTGATTAAGCTAATGAAGAAAGGGGGTCAGATTAAGCAAGTGAGGTAAAGGAAACCCCACCTTCTATTTGAACACTTTCTCTAATTTAGAACAAAGGACTAATTACAGAAGTGTGAGAATAACCACCTATAGATAAGCCACAGGAACCAAATAGTGATTTGGAAAGTGCCTCCTACATCTGCTTGAGATCCCAGTAGAACCCTATATAGTTTTGTTTTTGTAAGCAGTCTATTGAGTTTGTTTGGAATAATGATAGCTGACAGTTATATAATAAATTACCCATATTATTTTATTTGATCTTTACAACAACCCTATAGGGTAAGTAATGATAGGTAATTCCCATTTTACAAAAGGAAAAACTGAGGTTCGTTAAGATTAAACAACCTGCCCATTGTTCGACACCTAGTAATGATATGAGATGGAATTTGAATTCAGGTCTTTCCGTTGTCCTATGTTGTCTGTCACTCAGAATTCCTACAAAATGCATTTAACTTGTAGTATAGAAATAATCTATCAGTCTTTTTCACTTCATTAGTGTAGGTTTTCCAGATATTAGAAGAATTAAGCAAGAATAAAGCCTACAGGATAAAGTTGGTCTCTCCATTCTGTTTCTAAGTTAAAATCAGAATTCTAAGGTTCTCTTCTGCTGTCAGAAATCCGCACTCTGTTCCTTGCAGTGCAGACAGGAGAAGGCAATAAATTCAGTCACACAAGGATTCCTATTAAATGATGAATTGTGATTCTATACCAGGCAGCACATCGCTGTAGGGAGAAGTTTAAGCTGAAGGAGTTCTGGTTGGACTGAGTGCACTGGAGGGGGCCTTAATGGCTGTGCTGGCAATAAAAGATGAGATGAAATCCATTACCGTCTGTCTTTATTTTTCTAGCCTACTGATAAGTGATTGAACTCTACAGAGAGCTTTTCCAATCATGTTTCAACTGCTTCATTCAGCCAAAAAGACTTGGGCGTGCTAGGTAGAACAGATTCTCCCCAGTAATAGCTGCTTTCCCACTGGTTACCCTGGTACATTGGGAAGTTACCTTTCCCAGCTTGGTAGGACTTTGCAGGTGTCCTTTGATATGGTTTTGGCAAATGGATTTAAGTTTTCCCATCTAGGCTCGTAGCCATGAGACATTCACTATCATTAAGAAGACATTGCTAATTTCTCACTGGAAGTATGACAAGGCTCTTAAGATGAGAAACTGAGGCTTTTCAGGCTTTTAATGTGGGAAAAAAAATAGCTAGCTGCTTTCATTTATGGCAGAAATGTTTTTTCTCTTTCTCCCTCAAAGAAGGTGTCCTTGACTTCATTCCTTATAGTACTTGTCATGGTTTCTGGTACTCCTGTGGTCTGACAGTTACATTTTCTGTAATAATATTAATATAATGATAGTTAGCATTAATATAGTAGTTTAAGTTTTGCAAAGCATTTTGCACATGCTGACTCATCTGATGTACACAACAATCCAGTGAGGTAGGTGTTACTGTTACCCCCATTTAAGAGATGAGGAAACTGAGGCAGACAGAGGTTAAATGACTTACCAAGGATCACTCAAGGAAAGGCAGCATTTGAACTTCATTCTCTGTGACTTTAGATCTAGCACCATATCCCCTGTGGCACCTAGCTACCTTTCTCTTTCTCCTCAAAAGGTGGTCACATTTGAATTTTCTTTGTTTGTTTGTTTTTTCTTTTTGGAGGCAAGGTAATTGGGATTAAGTGACTTGCCCAAGGTCACATGGCTAGTAAGTGTTAAGTGTCTGAGGCCGCATTTAAACTCAGGTCCTCCTGACTCCAGGGCCGGTGCTTTATTCATTGTGCCACCTAGCCACCCCAATTTTTTTTCTTTGTAAACATAAACAGTACAAGAGTTTGTGAGACTTTCCTAAACTGAATTCTTTTCAACAGTCTTAGGTTTTCACTGGAGGTGATATTCATCCATCTAACAAGTAATTATTAGGTGCCTAGTAAAGTACTGTGTTGAGTGTTGGGGGAGATAGTGAAATAAATAAGACAGAACCTTTGCTCTTTAAACATTTATAATGCTGTATACTTATATTCTTCACCAGGGTCTGTCTAGTAGTTCAGTTTTGAGACTGAAGCAAAATGACATACTAATAGACTATATAGTATTTGACCAAAAAAAAAATGTACTTAATAATAGCACAGAAAGGCTATTTAGCAAAGTTATAGCCTTGTTTCAGTCTGGCACAGCTCCTGGCACATCCACTTTTGCCATAATGGCAAAAGGGTGTGTCAAATCTAATGAGAATCCACGTTCTTCCAAGCACTGAGCTTTTCTATTTAGGTGATGAAGAAGCTTTGTCAATTATTTTAGCCTTGTTCCTCTGGACTAATTAATTCTCATTGTCTTTTAGTGAAAAACTAGCCCAGCCTACACAGAGTAGATGTCATTTCTATTGTCAGAAGATAAGTCATTTACATATACACAAATTATAATATAATTAATGTCTGTATCATGAAGTCATAAGAATGATGAACTTCAAAAGTGCTGTAATAGACAAGAGGGAAGATCACAGAAGTACTCATGGAGGGCATAATATCTGAGTTGGGCCTTGGAAGATAGGTAGGCTTTCAATAGAAAAAGATGGGAGTGGGAAAAGAACATCATAGGATTTAGAGATACCTAAGGGATCATCTAGTACTGGTCTCCTTGTTTTATTTACGAAGTCACTGAAGCCCAGACTAGTTGAGTGATTTGGTCAAGGTCACCCAAGTAGAAAGTAGTTCTTATGGAATTCAGATTAAAATCTGATGAATGGATAACTTAAGAGGCTGGATATGTTCAAGGTATGGAGACCCCTCCATTTTTACTGGACCACAGTAAGACTGGACATAGCAAGGCTGTAAAAGTACAAGGTGTAACAGCAGAGAGTGACCTGGGCTTGCCTCAGGTCACCAACATTTAGGGGCATATTACTCATCCCCAGGGCATAGTTTGCCTTTTCTCCTCAAAATACTACAATGGATGGATGTACTTCCTGCAGCAGAGGACTAAGAAACATAGAGAACCTATTACAATTGAGTTTGCCCCAGGTGCTAGAATTTGCATTTATATCTCTGGATGTAGTGGGTGAATTTTCAACAGGATTTGTCAGCTGATTGAATAAATAGAGAGAGAGAGACAGAGAGACAGAGACAAAGACAGAGACAGAGAGAGACAGAGAAACTGACAGAGACAGAGAAAGACAGAGACAGAGAGACAGAGACAAAGACAGAGAGAGAGAGACAGAGAAAGACAGAGAGAGAGAGAGAGAGAGAGAGAGAGAGAGAGAGAGAGAGAGAGAGAGAGAGAGAGAGAGAGAGAGAGAGAGAGTCAAAACTACAACCCAGGTTCTAAGAATAGATTAGGAGAATGGTGGTCCCTTTCACAGAAATAGAAAAGTCAGAGGCAAGAGAGCTGCTTGTAATCTCAGCCATGTAATGTGAGATGGCAGTTCTTGGTCCCAGCTTTGGAAAGGCACTGAGATGTATGAGAGATAGCAGCAATGGAAAGAACTGCATGGTCCAAGTGGTGAGAGTTCTTAACCCCTGCCTTTCTGAGTGTAAGGTATAATTGAATTTTGTTTCCACAGAAATTATAGTTCATACTGATGGCTAATGTCAGAGACAAAACTTCTTGTAGGGGGTCGTAGGGGGTGTTGGCCACCTGAAAATCAGCATATCTACTTCTCTTTGTTCTGAGAAGGCCTTTTTCCTGTACGTCAAAGGGACCGCCAGGTCGGGTCTTCTTCACAAAGGATGAGGATGAGGTCCAATATCCTGGGTTAGAATCTTCAAACTCATGGCTTTTGTCAATTCTCTTAGCAATTGAAAATTCCTCTCTCATCCTATCTGATGCAGACAAATTGATAAAAAGTATAAAGAATGAAGATGAGAAGGGAGGGGGGAATTGAAATGTGGAAATGAGAGGATGTAATCAATGGGTGGGGTTTAGTGAACACTGGAATGCTGACCAATGGAATTCAAGGCGAGAAATTTGAATCTGGATGAATTATAGCAGGGCTTTTGTAACTATCTTAATGGGTGTTTGAGCCTGGCCCTTTTCACAAGGGGCCAAGTCACCTGTTTGAAATGACGTGAAATGAAAATCTTTTTTTTTTTTTCTAAATTCACTTATGGGCAGATGGAATTTTTGGTAAGAGAGTTATTTCTAACATGAGGGAATGTCAAGAGTGCCTAAAGCCCAGTCTCCTGGGTGGAGAGTGGCAAATACAACATGTTCCTAGGACTTAGCTTTTCAGAAAGAGAAGGTACCCAACCTGAATCCAGTTTTATGGAGACAAATGAAGATGTAGCACCATGAGCTGGAGGAAGAATGGGGCAATCTGAGCCATAATCCAGGGAAGAAAAAGAGTTAGACTTTGCTCTCTACTCTTTAATTTAGTTTAATATTTTTTCTTATAGATTTAGAAAACATTAAACTATATAAAGAAAAAAAAACCCTACCATATATGAAATTGTGAACTTCTGTTTTGCAAAAATTGCTCTGAAAAAAGTATGTAATAAATTTAACAAGGTAATAAGTTTGCCCTGCTAGTGTTTCCTTTATTTTTCTTCTATGTATTTTAAATAATTTAACGATATTCTTTCCTCTATAAAATTTTTTGCCTTTATCATATCCCACCCCCAACCCAACGGAAGTCACCCTAGCAACAAATTACCATAGTCAGACAAAACAAATTGGTATATTTGTTTTCCACTATTAGTGTGTTGTTTAGGCAGGGCAGATATGATGGGAAAGGGTTTTGTTTCTCTAGCAATGTCAAATAAATTTCCTTCTAGGAAGACTAACCCTTTTTAAGGTAGAACTATAAAGCTGGATGACTAGACACGTTCCTGAGAGTAAAAGTGGGATTCTTTGAAATGACAGGGAAATTATTTTCTAGAGATCTGAAAGGCATTTCCCTCTTGAGGAGTCAAAATTTGAGGGTAGTACCTTGAGGCTGTATGATCGTATGGGTCTGTGAAAGAGGGACTCAATGGAATGTCAAGGGATTGCCCCATTAGCAACACCAAACTCATTTCCTTGATGACAGGAATACAAGCCACAGGGTGGTGCTGGGAATCAGACCCTAGGGAAAAGTGAAATTCACCTTAGAGGAAAGACTGTTTTTAGGCTATTATGAATCCTTAATGTAATTTTTTTTTATTGTCCATAGCCTCCCTGGAGTCCTTAGTATTTTTTTGTGGTGTAGAATAAATGTTTCCCTTAGTTGATATGCATTGTTAACTTGAGTGCTTATAAGGGATTGGGGGATCCTTTTACCTACATCTGTGGATATTGATATATGAGCTACATTTAAGAAATAATCTGAGATTTTCCAGAACCAATAGTGGGTGAGAATAATGTAAGCTAAAGAGTGATTTAGGAAGCCTGCCCCCAATACTAAACCCAGTCTGTGTAAGTCCAGAGTTGGATGGGAAAAAAATAACATCTTTATTTTCACAAATCTTTAACACTAAAATTTAGCATTTTCTGTCATTATCAATGTAAATAATAAAACATTATTCTGAGGAGTCCATAGATTTCAGCAGATTGCCTAAGGGATCCAAAACACACACACAAAAGGAGCTTGGAGCACTGAATATTGGGATATATAAGAGTACAACCTTACTTTTGTTATGGATAATATATACTACAATGTAGCACCACACTCTAAGCCTTACTAAAGGGCAGGCAGTGCTTGTGTCTTATCAAAATCTCTGTTTTCTTTGAAGAACTAACTGCTCATATATTCTGTGTGTTCCCATGATTCCGTGAAGTTATGAAATTGGTAGAAAACCAACTTTGCTCCTGAAAACATCTGCTCAGATTAGCTTTTTGATAACCACACAGCTCTGAAATATTTTCTTTTTGATGAATGTAGCTAATTTTCTTAGTAGGTCCTAATTTGCACAGGACTTTCCAAAGCTGGATTCAATGGTTACTTTGGAGCACCCTCATTCATTCTTAGGGTCCCATAATTAAGCGTAAAATAGCATTTCTCTTGCCTCAGAAAATAACAAACTTCATTTTGTTTTATCAAAGATTTCCTTGGGATTATTACTGCCCAGTTTTAATAATTTTTTTGATCAAAGAAGAGCACATAGATCATTAATTCCTTCCCTCAGTGCTTCTGCCAGCTATTAAAAAAAAAAATAAAATGCTCGTGTCATGTGTATATGCGTATGGGCAAAAGAGTGTGTATTAATGTGACTAGTGATGATCAATATTTCTTTTGATTGAGGTGGCGCAGTGAATAGAGCACCGGCCTTAGAGTCAAGAGGACCTGAGATCAAATCCAGCCTCAGATACTTAACACACTTACTAGCTGTGTGACTTTGGGCAAGTCACTTAACCCCAACTGCCCTCAAAAAAAAAAGGCAAAAAAATTTTTTTTCTTTTAAAAATATTCCTAACCTGAGTTCAAATTTAGTCTCAGATATTTATTAGCTGTGTAACCCTGGGCAAGTCCCTCAACCTCTGTTTGCCTCAGTTTCCTTATCTGTAAAATGGAGATAATAATAGCACCTGCCTCACAAGGTTGTTTAAAGGATCAAATAACATTATCTATTCAGATTTGTTGTTGTTCAGTCATTTTATCCGTATCCAATTCTTCATGACCCCTTTTGGGTTTTGTTTTTGTTTTTTTTTTTTTACAAAGATAGGAGTGGCTAGGTGGTGCAGTGAATAATAGATCACTGGTCCTGGAGTCAGGAGGACCTGAGTTCAAATCCAGCCTCAGACACTTAACACAAATACTAGCCATGTGACCTTGGGCAAGTCACTTAACCCCAATTGCCCTCCAAAAAAGCCAAAAAAAAAAAGACCAAGATACTAGGATGGTTCGTCATTTCCTTCTCCAGTTCATTTTACAGATAAGAAAACTGAGGCAAACAGGGTTTAGTGACTTGCCCAGGGTCAAACAGCTAATAAGTGACTGAGGACAGATTTGAACTCAGGAAGAAAAGTCTTTTTGACTCCAGACTTGGCACTCTATCCACTGGGCCACCTAGTTGTTCATCTATTCAGAACAACATTATAAGAAAATACAAAATCTGATTATAGAATAATCGCTTGTCCTCATTTCTCTGGGATCTTTTAATTTAGGTTATATGTACTTCTAGGAGAATTTCCTACAAGACTACAATCTTATCAAATGAGAAATATTTGTAAAACTGCTTAGCGCAATGCCTGGAACATATTAGATATTATATCAGTGCTTATTCCCTTCCCCGACCTTCCCCTATCTATAATGCTCAGGGGTGCATGAATCATGGATTGGAGAAATGAGAACAGAAGTGACTTTTTCTTTACTATCTACAAAACTGTTACCCATCTTCCCGACTTAGCAATAGGGAGATCAAATGATAATCGAGGTGTTTCATCGGAGACAAGTTTTGGTAGGTAATTTTCCCTTCAGAATGAACTATCTAGCAAAATGTTTTCATTGGATAATATTGTTCTGTAGAAGCCAGTGTGAGTATTGAGATACTGTTAACCATGCTTATGTGTTATGGGTAGTTCAATTAAAGCTTGCTTGCCATTGTATAGATGTGTACTAAACATCCTGAGCAGCTGCTGGTCAGTCATATGCCAATTATGCCTAATCTTTTTCTTAAGATTGCTTGACCCACAAGTCCACATCCTGATTTTTGTCCTTATTCTTGTACTATTCAACATTTGAGATACTTATCAAATTTGTTGTGAAAGAGCTGAGAGGGACAGCTAAAATGTTAGACAAAATTAGGATACAAAAAAGCCAGAATGATGGGTTTGAACTAATAGAATGAAATGTTAAGGATAGATGTGGCTCTACATTCAGGTTCAAAAAAATCCCAACTAAACAATAACATGATTGGGAAAGGCCCAAATTGACAATAAGTCATATAAAAATGGTCTTGAAGGTCTTTTTTGATGGAAAACTCAGAATAAGCAATATTATATGACAGACCAAAAAAGCTAACATAATCTTAGATGGCTTTAATTAAAACACAGATCAGAATGAGGGAGGTGATCACCCCACTGTACTTTCACCTGCTTGGATACCACCTGGAGTTCTGTACTCATTCCTGGGTGCCAGGTTTTGGGAAGGATATTAACAAGCTAGAAGTGTATGGATAAGAGGACCAGAAGGATAGTAAGGGGACCAAAGACTGGGCCATATGAGAATCAGTTGAAAGAAATGACTATGGTGAGCTTGGAGAAGTAAAGCCTTGTGAGGTGACTTAACTGTCTTCAAGTATTTGAAGGAATATAATATCAAAAAGGGATTAGATATGTATTGCTTGGCCCCATTTCAGGGATTCTTAACTTAATTTCAATAGGTCTGTGAACTTACATGGGAAAAAATTATTTCTTTATTTTCGCCAATGTTTAACTGAAATTTAGCATTTTCTGCTATTATCAATGTAGATAACAAAACATTTTTCTGAGGAGTCCATAGGTTTCAGCAGATTGCCTAAGGGGTCCAAGACACACAAAAAAAGGTTAAGAAATCCTGCTCTAGAGGACAGAAATAGAAGGAATTGATGAAATGGTTCCTCTTTATTGGCATTTCTCATGAGGAAGCTGGATAATCATTTGTCAGATGAGGATGGATGCCTCTTCAAGACCAAGTTGTATTTCCTCTGAGATCCATTTCACCTCTGAGGTTTGGCATTTCTATATGCATCAATTTTCTTCACTATGTTCCTACACCTTCTTACTGTCTTCACTGAACTGGAAGAGTGTGACTGGGGAGCAGAAGCAGGAAGTGAAAGCTGAGGACAAGATAATAAGGGAGAGCCCATGCTTTCTGAGATTTTCTTTTACTTTAGTCTACTCATTGCATACCTTGTTCTTCCGGTTCTCATTTCACTCTGCATCAGTTTATATATGTCTTCCCAAGTTTCTCTGAATCCTTCATATTCATCACTTCTTAAAGGACCAATATATTCTGTTATATTCATAATCCACAACTTGTTGAGTCATTTCCTTCAACCAATGGGCTTCAACTTAGTTTTCAGTTCTTTACTACTAAGTAGCTATATATTGTATACTGGAATATACTATATGTGTGTGTGTACATATTCATATCTTTATATACACATGTGTGTGTAAATATATACATATATTTCAACTTGCTCAAGTCACTCTCCACTTTGTTTAGTACGTTCTTATAGACGAAGTCTAAGTGTGATGTGAGTGATGTGAGCAGCCACCCATTCTCTACGTAGCAGGAGCATCTTTGAGGGAAATGGAACCTTTAGGAGATCCTTTGGCTATTTTTGGCTAGGCTCTTAGAGGCAATTGTAGGCAGCATCCTTCATGAAAAAAAATTTTTTCTGCTCCTCTCTGGAAGAAAATTTCAGCCTTAACTTTCTACTTGGTGATTTGATGTTTGAAAATTTAGCTTGCCTTTTCTTCTCATTAAAAAAAGAAAAAAACAACTATACAATACACACTGTCACTTCTGCTAAAATATACTACATTTTATAGCTCTTAGCCAGACTGATTAAAAACTGCAAACTAAAATTGTATCAGGTAAGAGGTATAAACCTATCTGTGTAGTTACCTTGGAATGGGTGGAATGGGGTGGGGAAGGAGGAATTGCTTACCTCTCATTCAAATTCACCTACCAAAAAAGTATAGGATGGATGTAAATTTGGTATTGTTATGCATGTTCTTAATTCAACAAACATTTTTAAACTTTTTACTATTTACAAAACTTCATGAGGTTCTAAAATCTAGAATGCTTAAAACAAGAATCCTTTTCTCCAATATTTAATGGATTTAATTAAACAAAAATAATTATAAAGTTAATAATAATAAAATAAATTATTACTGAACATTTTAATAAAGTATAACCAATATATGAGTAAATGAGAAACAAAACATGAGTTTGCCTCTTTCCTTTTGAATTTGTTTGAAGTATTCTTACCTTTGACTTTGTTTTCTTTCTTAAAAATTACCATAGTAATAATCTTTGTAGATAGCGATTTTGCTTTGCATCACTTCACATAACCCTTTCCTTTTTTCTGTGCATTCTTTTATACATCTAAATTTAAATAAACCCTTTGTGGTAATGGAAAAGCTGACCTTCCCTATCCACAAAGCTGTCATTCTTATAGGGCTATAGAGCATAATATATTGCTATATTTTACATTAAAGCAATCAAAGTTTCTTTTACTGATGATTATTATTCACAGTGCCTATAATTATAGATCAAGAAATTAACAATTATTCATTCAATGCCTACTCATGAAATGCTAGAGGGAATCCAGAGTGCACAACATGGTTCCTGCCCTGCTCTCAAGAAACTTATAGTCTAGTTAATAAGATATCTATTTTATCTTGTATCTGTATATCTTATTGTTAGTTAACTCTCTTTTTATATATATGTTATATGTACATATATATTTATCACCTTTACCACTTACTAGCCATACTGGTCATTTGGCATTTAGCCATGTAATGGTAATAGAAATTTGAAGATCTTCCCTGCCCCTTAATAAACTCAAATTGAACTTGAGGACCTGTCCTGATTTGAAAACATACTCTGCCCCCTAATAGGCTACATGTGCTCACCTGGAGCCTGTGGTAGGAGGCTTGTTTTTCAGGAAAGCACAACTTTTGTTACTTTGTAGTCAAACGGGTCATGAGGACTGTGATGTTCTCTGACCCTGGAGAAGGCTATATATACCTCTGAGGTGAGGTTTTGCTTTGGGGTTCATTTTGGGAAGAGTTGTGTGATTTGGCCAGATGAGACTCTGGGCAGCCATTGAGTCCCTCTCCTCCCCCTGACTGGGCTTTGAAAATCCAGATGTTGGTGCTTCTCTCTCTGGTTACTACTGTGTTTCCCTGATAATAAGACCTATCCCGAAAATAAGCCCTCCCCTTACTGTGTAAGATTCCTCTAAAATAAGCCCTCCCCCGAAAATAAGCCCTATTGAGATTGCTACTGTAGTGAAGGTGATCCCCTGCGCTACACGCTACATTACAGTACCCTCTGTATGCACCGCCCCCCCCCCCCCCCGTGAAATGCACGGCACTCCGAGCTGCATCCAATCACAGCTGCAGCAGTGAGCGCGTCATCCTGTTCTTTATTGAATTCATTATTGAATAAAGGTACATTTTTTGGTTCACATTTACCTGTTTATTAAAATTGCTGTCAATGTTCATTAAAATAAGCCCTCCCCTGAAAATAAGCCCTCTGGTGTTTTTCTCTCCAAAAAAATAATAAGACAGTGTCTTATTATTGGGGAAACATGGTAGGTATGGATGTAATCGTTGGACAGCTAGAAGCCCTGCCTGCTGAATTGTGTTATTTTCTCTTGTAACTTCTGTTTGTATTTTCTGAAGTTCGGGGTGCTGACTTTTTCCCCTGAGCTAGGCAAATGATATATGTCTGATGGATCAAAGTAAGATTGTTAACCCCTTTTGAGTTGCTTTCCTTTAGAAAAGCAGATCAAAGAACCCGTGCTAGCAGCCATCCTGGGTATTCTAGGGTGCTTGCTGATACAAGCCCATATTACCTTATATTGTTAGTTAAATATATAGAAATAATATATTATATAAAGTTAAATAATTAAATAATATATTTGGTTATATAAAATATATTAGATAATATAGTTATATATAAAATATATAAATTAAATAATATACTTTATAATATATCAAAATATATTATGTAACAGTTATATATAATATATAAATTAAATATATAAGCTAACAATACATGATTAACAATATATTACAATATATGTATAAAATATGTAGCTAACAATATAATTATATATTATATTATAATAAATAATACATTATGTATTATTTATTATAATAATGCATTATATATTATACATATAACAATATAGAGTTAACTAACAATATAACATAGTATGGGATGAGTGTCAAATGACTAGGATAGCTAGCAAGTGCTATAGGTGTTTTTTATAGGAGGAAGGAATAGAGGAGATCCATCATTGAGATTCAAGTAGCTAAGGAAGTCTTCTGAGTCCACATCACTGAATTTCTAGGACCCCATGACCATTAACTGCTAGGGGGTGCAGCAGTTTAGAGGACCTAGCCTCTGACCTATGAAATATAATTGCAGAAAATTCTCTCTCTCTTTTAGGAATCAGCATGTTTCACTGTTGAGCTCCTGACCTGTCTCCAAAAAAAGAGCTGATGTAAATATCTTTATACATATTGGGCCTTTTCTTTTTTCTTTGATCTCTTTGGGGTACAGACCTAATAGTGGTATAGCTGGGTCAAAGGGTATTCACAGTTTTATAGTCCTTTGGGCATAGTTCCAAATTGTTCTCTAGAATGTTTAGACCAGTTCACAACTCCACTAATAGTTATTAGTATACCCATTTTCCATCATCCTCTCCAGTCCTTTTTGATAGGTATGAGGTGATAACTCAGAGTTGTTTTAATTTGCATTTCTTTAATTAATAGCGATTTAGAGCATTTTTATATGACTATAGATAGTTTTGATTTCTTCTTCTGAAAACTGCCTGTTCATGTCCTTTGAATGTTTACCAATCAGGGAATAGCTCTTATTTTTTTTATTTTGACTCAATTCCCTACATATTTGAGAAATGAGGCCTTTATCATAGAAACTTGCTGTAAATTAAATTTTCTTAATTATTTTTGCTTTTTCAGAGATCATGATTGCTACCCCTGCTTTTCTTACTTTGGCTGAAGTATATTAGATTCTATTCCATTCCTTTATTTTAACTCTGTGTGTGTATTTCTATTTCATGTGTGTCTCTTGTAAACAACATATTGGTTTCTAATACATTCTGCTATCTGCTTCTGTTTTGTGTGTGAGCTTATCCCATTCACATTCACAGTTATACTGCCAACTGTGTATTTTCCTCCATCCTGTTTTCTTCTGTTTATCCTTCTCTCGTGCTTTTTATCCTGTCTGTCCTCAGAAGTCTGTTTTCCTTCTGACCCCTGCCTTCCTTAATCCACCCTGCCTTTTATCATCTCCTCCCTCATATCTCTTATCCCTTCTCCTCTTGTTTCCCTATTGGGAAGATAGATATTTTTACACCCAACTGAATATACCTATATATTCTTCCCATTTTGAACCAATTCTGATGAGAGTGAGGTTTAGGCATTGCCTACTACGCCCATTTTCCTCTCTGCTATAAAAGCTCTTCCATGCATGCCTCTTTTATGTGAGAAAATTCTCCCCATTCTACCTCTCCTTTCCTCCTTCTCCGAGAGAACATCCCTCATTCTCACCCTTCATTTTTTTTAGATCATCCTAACATAATTTACTCAAACCCAGATTCTCTGTCTCTATAGACTCCTTCTAACTGCCCAAATAATGATAAAGTTCTTAGGAGTTACATGTATCTTCTTCCTGTATAGGTATGTAAATAGTTTAATTTTATTGAGTCTCTCATGATTATTTTTTCATGTTTACCTTTTTATGCCTCTTTTGTGTCTTGCATTTGTCATATTTTTTTATTCAGCTCTGGTCTTTTCATTAAGAATACTTGGAACTCCTCTATTTCATCAAATATCCATTTTTCCCCCTGAAGGACTGTACTCAATTTTGCTGGGTAGGTTTTTTTGTGGGTGCAATCCTAGTTCCTTTGCTTTCTGGAATATCATACTCTAAGACTTCTGCTTCTTTAATATGGAAGTTGCTACATCTTGTGTGATCCTGAGTGTGGCTCCACAATATTTGAATTGTTTCTTTCTGGCTGCTTGCAATATTTTCTCCTTGACCTGAGTGCTCTAGAATTTGGCTATAACATTCCCAGAAGTTGTCATTTTGAGATCTCTTTTAGGAGGTGATCAATAGATTATTTCAATTTCTATTTTACCTTGTGGATCTAAGATATCAGAGAAGTTTTTGTTTATAATTTTATGAATCATGATGTCTAGGCTTCTTTTTTTGGATCATAGCTTTCAGGCAGTCCAATAATTCTTAAATTATCTCTCTCAATCTATTTGCTAGGTCTGTCACTTTTCCAAAGAGATATTTCACCTTTTCTTCTATTTTTTCCATTCTTTTGACTTTGTCTTATTCTTTGCTGATGTCTCATGGTGTCATTAGCTTCCACTTTGCCCAATTCTCACTTTTAAAGAATTATTTTCTTCAGTGTGCTTTTGTACTTCTTTTTCTGCTTTTTAAGGGATTCTTTTTTTCAGTGAATTTTTGTGCCTCATTTTACCAGTAGGTCAATTCTGTCTTTTAAGGTAATAACCTCTTTTACCAAGATGTTAGTTCTTTTTTTCATAATTTTCTTATATCACTCTCATTTCTTTTCCCTAATTTTTCTACTAACACTCTTACTTCTTTCTCTAACTCTTCTAGGAATTCTTGGTGGCCTTGGGTCTAATTAGCATTATTCTTTAAGACTTTGCTTGTAGCTATTTTCTCATTGTTGTTATCTTCTGATGGTCTTCCCTGCCACTATAGCAGGCTTTTATGGTCAAGTTCTTTTTTTGTTGCTTTCTTATTTTTCCAGCTTATTTTTTGTCTTTGAATTTTATGTTAAAGTTGAGCTTTGCTCATGTGGGGTTGAGGAGGCACAGAAACAAACTTTAAGGCTTTTTAGTGCTACTGTTTTCAGAGGTAGTTCTGGAGGTCTGCAAGTTTTCAATGTTTCCAAGGTGGTGTGATCCAGGGAGAGGTGTGGTCATTCAGTTAGTGTGTGCTTTGGTCTTTACCCAGGAAGGGCCCCTGTTCCCCTGCAGCCACCAGACCTTGTCCTTCTCTTTGCCTTAGAACTGCAACCAAGGTCCCTGCTCCCTTGTGACTGACCACAAGAGCTCTTCTCCACCCTTGTATTGTGACCTAGAATGATTGATAGGCAATAAGACCTGCCAATCAGTGCTGGCTGCACCCAGTGCCAGCAAAGGGTCCCCTGTAATCTCTTTCTGAGCAGCTGTCTAAATTCCTTACCATTCATTCCTAGATGAAAGCTCCCCAAGATGCTGCTACTGCTGCTACATAGCTGCCTCCAAGCCCACCACTTGTTCTGCTCTCACACTCCAGGCTGGCCCACACCCCATGGTCACAAATCCTTCTTCTCTTCTGATTTTTCTAGTTCAAAAACCCTTCTTCTTGGCTAAGAAACGGAAGCAAAATAAGATTTGAGCATCTAGGCCTTCTCTACATAGTCAATTATTATCATTTTTTTCTATGCAGAGCAATGAGCAAATCCTTTCTTTGATGCTTCCCTTCTTTGCTCAATATAGCTTTCAAAAACTCCTTTCTCATATCTTAGCTTTCATCACCAGCTTAGACTCTTTATAATCTTTTGTACTCCTAATCTTAAAGGACCATGCCAAAGTTTTGTATTTATTTTCAATTACCTGACCTTGCTTCTTTTATGTGTCTTTTAAAAAAATTCATGTTGGTTTATGAATTATGTGTATGTCAGTGTGAATGTCAGTCTCTTTAGCTAACCTCTCATTTTTTTCCATTGGAATGTGTATCTTCAGAATTTAATTCTTGAGAGTTTCTCTAATCTTCCTGTAGCATTTAGTCTATGACATTCTGTGTATCCTCCCTCTGAATCTTTCGAAATTTGTTCTTTAAAAATCTAGGGTATATATCAAACTATGTTCACCTTTCCTCAATACAGGGTAATCTACCCAGGTAACCAACCATACTTCTCCTTTCTTCTGGCTTCTTGTCTCTACTTCCTGTAACAGTAAAATGTGGAACAGACCAAACATTTGTCCAAAGGTTCAAATTCTCTATTGTTTTGCATGCTGCCTATCAACTACCTCAAAGCAGAACAGAGGCTGGTTGTTCTAATTAGAGTTTAGGTCAAAAACTGCTGCCTTTCTGTTCCACAGATCAATTGTCCAGCATTCCTGGTTATGCTAATATTCAGTGGATGTGGGACTTCAGTTAGACATTAAAAGATGGGTAGGATTAAGACAGGCAGAAAGCTGGACGAGGATATTTTCTCCAGGCAGTGAAAACAACATGGACAAAGGCATCAATTGAAATGCACAATGCTTGAGGGTACTGTGAATGTAACCTGGGCTGAGTCAATGATTTGGATAGGGGTATAGTGAGAGAAAATATTTTTCATGTGGAAAATGGGAGGCAGTTAAGTGGCTTGCCCAAGGTCTTCTAGTATGCCCAGGACAATCAATCAACAAACAATTATTAAACACTCAGTAATTAATTAATTAACACTACTGCTTAAAAAAAAAAAAAAGACAAGGGGTCGCTAGGTGGTGCAGTGAGAAAAAGCACTGGCCCCCGGAGTCGGAGTCGGGAGAACCCAGGATCGGTTCAGGCCTCAGATACTTAACACCCACACAAAAAAACTGGCTATGTAACCTTGGGCAAGTTACTTAACCCCAAATGCTCAAAAAAGACAAGATTGAAAGAAGGAAATATACATCCATTCTCCTGAGGCTACAGGAATAAACCACCCAATAAGATTGGTTTTCAATACCAAGGTTAGGTTATTAATTATTTATTGCTTTTAGAACTGGAGGTAAGAATGGAATTTCATCTGCCTCCTACGCATACAAAGAAAGGCAAAAACATATCCCCCACCTTTGGAGAGCTCACTTTCTAAGGGGAGAGACAACATGTCAAATTTGGAAAACTGGAGGAGCAAAGTTCATTATATCACTTTGAAAGGCAAAGTGTGATTATGTTGAGGAAAATGCTGGATTTGGAATCAGAAGATCTGGGTTCAAATCCCAGTTTTGCTCCCTTACTACTATAAGACCTTGAGAAACTCACTTCATCTTCTCTGGGTCTCATTTTCAATTCATTTACAAAATTAGACAGTTGGAATAGATGACCTTTAAGTTTTCTCCTGTACCTAAAACTATGATCCAATGACTCATCAGAGCCACAAGACACAACTCCAAGAAGAGACATACAACTTCGTTAAGGAGCAAGTGTTGGTTATTCACAAAAGGGATTAGATCCTCCGCTGTTCAACCTTCCTTCTCTTTATGCTCTTACTGTTTTGATGTGCTCTGAATGCTTTGGGAAAATGGGGAGCACTTGGTATCAGTGAAAACCAGACTAGTACTTGGATAACAAGCAAAGAAAGTGCAATTAGAGAGCCAACAGGTGCTGAATAGCATCCCAGGATGAAAACTTGGAGAGCACCCGCAGTCACAACTATGAGCCACCAGATGGTGCAAGAAAACCATAATGACTGAAAAGGGTCTTGTTCATCATTGCCCCAGCTGTGTCTGTTGGCCCTTAGGAAATGTGTTACTGTGTCTCATTTCATGTAGAGTGCCCTGCAATGGTGGTTTGTTTGGTTTTTTTAAACATCAAAAAGCTTTGCTTGGAGTATAGAATGTAAAACACCAAACACCAAAAAGCACAGCAGCTGTACTCTTGAAGTTGGACCTACTGTCAGCAATATTTGCCAATATTCTTTCCTTTCTGAAAGAACCTCAAACTGAGTTTTTCAGTGTAATCTTGTCCTTACTGGAATTGGAAGAAGAGAGCACAGAGCTTCCATCTTGTAACCCACAATACTGTTGAAATACAATCTTTTTGGGGGGGAGCGGGAATCCACAGGATTGTTTATTTGGACAACTGTATTTTTGGCATAAAAAGGAGATGCATAAACAGTGTTAGATGGATGTCTCTTACTTCACATACCACACCAGTGGTGCATAATGTCTTACACAATGCTGAGAGCTCTGGCCTTGAAGGGTTAATTATGTTATTTGTGCCATTGGGACAAGATAGTGCATTTTTGGGTGGTTACTGCTTGCCTTGAGTAGTGTTTTGAGCCATAAGGCTGAAGGCCAAATGACTGGGGCCACCCAAGAAGTGAAATAATCCTCTAGAAATGTATTGCCTGGAGTGGAAATGAAAGTAAGGAGAACAGTCATTCCAGTGCGTTTGCTGAGTATTACTTACAGTCATTTAGCCCAAAGTTTGTTTGGCTTCAACCATTACAAATCTCAGATTTGGTTGCTACTAAGCAAATTCCAGGAAATTATAAAATTGAGCAATTTGAAATTCCATTCTTGTCAACTCATTTCATATACACTGAGTAGATACCCAATCAGCAAATTCCATTCTTACCTCCAGTTCTAAATGCAATAAATAATTAATAACCTAGCCTTTGAATTGAGAGTCAATTTCATTGGGTAGTTTATTCTTGTAGACAGCCTCAGGAGAATGGATGTATATTTCTTTCTTTCTATCTTGTCTTTTTTTTAAGCAGCTGTTACAATAACAATATGCCAATTATACCTTGACTCTATACATTTTTTACCCATTAGATACCTGCATGGATAAAGAACTTTTAAATCCCTTCTTGAAGGAGAAAAATTTTTTTAAATTTATTTTAAATGTAGCGATAGCTTTTGTTTTGACATCACCTTCATTTTCTAATATATCCTTCCCCTTTTCCTTACCCAGTGAACCATTCCTTATAACAGGAATAAAAAAGAAAGAGGGGAAAAAAGCAGTTCAGCAAAACTAACCACATATCTGACAGCATATGTTCCATATCCCTTGTCCTCTACTTACACAAAGAAAAGAGAGAGATTTCCTCATTTCTTTTCCTGGACCAAGTTTGTTTATAATAATTGCACATGGTTCAGTTGCAGTGTCTTTTTCTATTCTATCGGGGTTGTCATTTTATATATTATAATCCTATTTCTCTTTACTTCACTCTCCATAGGCTCATTGAAGTCAGGTAGTTCTCTGAATTCTTGATATACATAGTTCCTTTTATTACATTCACAGGCCACAATCTGTGGTTCCCAATTGATGGACTTGTGCTTTGTTTCTAGTTGAAAGAGAAAAATATTTAGAATCTAGGAAAACTTACAGTCAGTCATGGTATCAAGCCCAAGGCCTAAAATCAATAAGGTCATGCCTAAAGGAAATCAGGCTATGAGGTTGAGAGAAATGTAATAAACTCTTTTTTCTGTTTCCTTTTTTGAGATTTCATGGGAAAATTAAATTTGTAAAGGAACAATAAATGTATATTACAGCAAATGGCACATAGCATGTCAGTGATAAAAATAAAAATAGAATCAATTTCTGTGTGACTCCAGTAGACCTACAACAAGCATATGGTGATGTTGTCTTGGTCTAGTGAAAAGGGGAATAGGATTCCTCAGGGGAGTGATAAAATATAAAAATAAAGGACAGTGTTATTGGTGGAGCTGTCTCTGCATATCTTGTAGATAGTTTTTGAAGGCATAACGTTTTTCCAAATCATTTTACTTTAATAATTACAATTATTTAATTAATAATAATAATAGTGTTTATATAGTGCTTTAAGTATTTCAAGCTTTACATGTTATCTCATTTGATCCTCTTAATAATCCTGTGAGGTAGGTGTTATTATTATCCCCATTTTGCAGAGGAGGAAACTCATCTCCATTTTTTTTTTTTTTTTTTCTTTTTGGAGGGCAATTGGGGTTAAGTGACTTGCCAAAGGTCCCACAGCTAGTTTTTGTGTTAAGTGTCTGAGACCACATTTGTACTCAGGTCCTCCTGACTCCAGGGCTGGTGCTCTATTCATTGCGCCACCTAGCTGCCCCTCTCTCATTTCTATTTTTTCAAAATAATTCTTTCCATGAATAAGAATGCCTTATATCCAGAACCTATAAGGAGTATGTTTGACCTGGGTCAAATCACTTTAACTTCTTCACTTCCTCAACTATAAAATGAAAGTATTGGACTCAATGATATCTAAAGTTCCTCCCAAAAACTAGCCATGTAAACTTGGGCAAGTTACTTAACCCCAATTGCCCTCCAAAAAGAAAAAAAAAAGTTCCTCAGCTTGAAAGTAAAAGAATTCTATGTCTTTTCACTAAATTATCACAGAATGTCAAAGTTGGACATATCTGAGGTCATTGGTTCAACCTGTTCTTGAACAAAAATTCCTTCTATCACATCCCACCCTACTTCACACCATCCCATCCCCCTCTGAAAAAGTAGTTATACAGTCTCTGCTTGGAGATCTCCAATGACAGGAAACACTACCTGAGGCAGACCATTCCGTTTTGGGACAAATCTGATTTGTAAAAATGTTCCTTGTATGGAGGCTACAGCTGCCTTTCTGAAACTTTTACCTATTGCTATTAGTTCTACTCTTTGGGGCTAAGCAGAATGGATCTACTATTTGTCCTGCTTGATAACCTTTCAAATATCTGAAGATAGCTATCATGTCCCCTGTAAATCTTTTCTTTTCTAAACTAAATAGCCTTTGTTCTTTCAAATGACTCTCCCATGGAAGGGCAAGGGAGAGAAGGGATTAACCATTTATATAAACCCTACTATGTTGTAGGCACTGTATAAGTGCTTTACAAATGTTGCTTATTTGATCTTCACCATAATCCTGTGAGGGAGATACAGTTATTAATAATGCCCATTTTACAGATCAGGAAACTGAGGCAAATAGAGATTAAGTGACTTGACCAGGGTCACAAAGCTGGTGTCTGAAGCCAGATTTGAATTCAGGTCTTCCCGATTCCAGACCCAAAACTCTAGTCCTCTCATCATCTTAGCTGTATTCCTCTGAATGTACTTGAGTTTGTCAATGAAATAGCTTTAAAGAATTTTCAGAAAGGCTATCCTCTCATACTCACCAGGTCTCAGAGAAGTGAATTGTGGTAAGAATCATCATCCTTGTTTTACACAAAAAGGAAATTGAAGTATAGAGAAGATGTGATCTACCTGAGGCCACACAGCAAGTCAGTGGCCTCATTTCTCCTTGTCCTTACTACCTCACAAGTTTCTTGTCATGACTAGCTCTGTGCAAATTTGGTAAAGAAACCCAAAACCAGGTTTCGGTTTTCAATATATACCGGAAACTTGGCCCTAGATCACTAAAAAGTTCACTGTGGTTTGTGAACCTTTCAAACAAACGGGGCCAAGTTTCTGCCATGTCCATACTCCCACTAGTGCCAAGGAGGAATTTATGGGTTTGAGTGTGAACCAGGTAAAATTCCATAGCCTCAACGTTGCCAAATTCAGAGGCTGCAAATTGGCTTGGAATGAGCCTAGGAAACTGGGAGAGGCAGCAAATCAAAGTTGCTGAATTTCTCTCAGATCAAGTTATGAAATAATTTGGGGCAGAGAAAGAAAAGGAGCAAATGATTTAAGAGGTGTGCATATTTATTTGCAAATGAAATTATGGAACCTGCTACTGAGATTTATATTGGTAATTAAGTGATTATGTCTGTGTAAAGCTGCTTGAGTTGAAATTCCTGTAAGATTCTGAAGGGACTGAGGCCCTTTTGAGAAATGTTGCTATTGTTTAGCACTTTCAGAAGAGTTTATATAATGCCTTCCAGTTGCTAACTAGTTTCATGAAATGTGTTCTTGTAAGGTAGGTCACTAGGCTAAACCATTTGGGCTTCCCCCAAAGACTCCTTACATTGGACCAGTTCCCAGTGGGTAGGGAAGAAAGAATAAGGACAAGAAATCTTCTCCTGGCATGGCAGATTAGAGGATCAGATATTTCAGGACTGTTCTATTTTATTTTTAATCATGAATGCCTCCAGCAATCAATTCTCCACAATAATAAGAGTGTCAAGTGAGATAAAGGTATTCATTACTGATTCTATTATTCTGTAGCAATATGCTCTGCCTTACTCTCCTATATCTTCCTCTCAGAGATCTGGGAGGTAACCCTGAAGGGCTGCAATATCTCTTCTCTATTGCCATTGGCTGGAGCTCCCACCAACTGGGTTCCTTCCATTATTAGGTTCCAATGTCTAGCACCCCAGTTCCATTTAACTACCCAACATTAGCTTTTACAAAGGAACAACTACTTCAAAAATACAAACAAGAACAAACCTGCAAACATTTTACCACAATGCCTCAGGGACATGATTTCATCTACACCTTCTTGGTCTCCAATAGAAGTAGGCTCAACTTAGATCAGTTCTTATGTAGTATTGGTCCCACCAAGGTCATGTCCAAAGGTGGCATCTCTATCAGATAAGTTCTTGTCTCAGTCATGTCTGGGATGGGGTCACATAGGTCCCTTCCAAAGATCATTCCTTGCTCCTTAAAACATTGACACTCTACCAGCTCTAAAAACCAGACTCTGTAAATACTGGAATATTCTCCTGACCTTCAGATCTCACAAGGTTGGAGATGCCAATTTCTTTTATACCAAGGGAATAAATGCAAGAGCCAAGGACTGAGACCTACCATAGCCCCAGAAGGGGAAAAAACCCAAGGCTTTTCCCCTTACATCACTGTCTCTCTCTAGATTCTGTAAGCGAAGGGATCACACCACCAGAGTGTGACTCGGTTGAAAATGCCCAATAGGTTCTACTCTAGACCAAGACTAACAGGCTTTTTTGAATGCTTCTGTATGCAATCAAAGAGCCTCCTCTTCACCACATGGTCAATAAACCATGATCAGTTCCAAAATGTCCATACGTATTCGACAGGCTCCTCAAGACACACACATGTCTCTAATGAAATGACTCTAATGGAAGCAGGTTCTTAGCTTCATCATTCAGATGTCATCCATTGCACTTCATGCATGGGCCAATACTAGGCTCCTGTTACAATCTATTCCATTCATAATTTGAAGCTCTCACCTTGCCCATTAGATATACACATGTATGTATGCACATATGTATATATGTGTTTATGTCCCATAAGGTTTTAAACTGCACTAAGACTTTTGGGACATAGCATACACACACATTTTATCTTTTTATATAAATATATAGTGTGTATGTATATACACATAGATGCATATATAATTTATATGTATGTATATATGTATATTTTATTTCTTATATATGCATATGTTTGTATTCTATATATACCCACATATACATGCCATAGAAAAGGCATGCATACATGCATATACCTATACCGCATATATAACTCACATGTATACATGTATGTATACACATACAAATATGTATACTTATTTTATTTCTTATACATACATATGTATGTGTATATTTTATCTATGTGTATATTCTATATATGTATGCTATATAAAAGGCATGTATACATGCATATATATAATATATATTTTATATATGTAAGTATTCACACTTATATGTCACTAAATCATTTTAATATATACACACATGTATATCTGTGTGTCTGTGTTCAAATGACATTCTGAGATTTCTCAGAGAACTCTGGGTGGAAGCAACATGAGCTAAAAAAAACAAACAAACTGGAGCAACAGTGAGAAAGTTATCTGTTTATATTACCAGCCCCTCCCCAAACTCACTCCTTCTTGGGGGGGAATGGGTTGAGGGGAGGCTTGTGTTACCTTCAGCTAAAGTTGTCACTTAGAAATCTCAGGATGTCACTTGAATAATGCCCATGTCTAAGTCTTCACAAATGTGAACAAAAAGGTCTCCAGTTCCTTTGCAAAGTAACGACATACCCATTACAGAACAGCTTGGATCCCAACCTAAAGAAAATGCAGAAAAGACATGAAGGATCCATGCCAGCCCAATAAATGCAAAATTTCCCTCTCCTTTGAGTTTCACTTTTCCCCAGGATTTTGAAGTTCTCTATACTCATAGCTTCACCATTTGGTTTAGAGTCCTTTCAGAATGGCAGTAAATTTAGGGTTCCTAGCAAATCAATTCCCCAAAATTTCTACTGATAAAATTTTCACATAAGAAATTCATATATGAGCATCCAAGCATACCATATTATCCTAGGGGACTTGGAACAGTTTCTAGAAGGAAACAAAAGATAACATGTGTGAATTACTTGGGACAAACAATACTTTTGAAATGGTTTCATTTTGTGAAAGCAATGGTCATGCATGTGTACTTATACAGACATTAAACTAACTAAAAAAGTCTGAGCTTGGCCAGATGAAACCGGATGGAACTAGTTTCCTGACCTTTTAGTTAGTTCTTTGTCAGTTGAGTACTAGATTTCATGTTATACACATGTGCTTAATTGATCTCTTTTGTTGTATTTTTAGCTCTGTGGTTTTTAAGAATGGATATTACTCCAAAAAAAAAAAAACCCCATGCAAAAGTTTGGCTCTTGAAAGTCAAATGTTTCAAGGAATTCAAGCCCAGAATGAAACAGCATTGGTCCCACTGAAACACAAAGGAAAGAACACTTGAAAATGAAAAAAAAAAAATCCTCAAATTCCAAGAAGTGACAAACTATAGTGGCAAAAATAGCCTAAATAATACTCAGGAAAAGAAATACAAGATAAGATCTTCAGAGTCCTATCAATTAGAGGTTGTTATTGATTCTTCTGCAATGTGGCTTACATTTCTGTTATTGATTCTTCAACAATGTGGCTTACATTTCTTAAATTTGGAGGAACAGTGAGAAGACCAGTTTGAAAAAAGAAAACTAGCAGCTAAACATTTCTATGAAGAAAAAATTCTGGTTATGGACAAGACAATACAAAGATCAGACTGAATATTGGGAAAACTCACTTTTTCATTGAAGAGTATACCAAAGCTATTGCCAAGAGTCCAGGTAAGTGTAAGATCTAAGTATTATTATTACTTAGTAAAATATCCACCCAAAAATGTTTTGGGAAGTTTTGTATACTGCAATATGGTCTTGCACCGTGCCATTATGTCATAAAAGGTTAAGACATATAGCCAAGAGATGGAGATAAACATGCTTCAGTGATGCATCTGATTATAGCCTATGGAATATAATCAAGGTTAGATTTGTTCTGTTCATTAAAGGTACATAAATATCCAATGTGACAAAAGTTCTTCATAATGAAGAAAGAATATGTGTCAAACTCTTCTGAATTTGATATCAGTGTGAAAAAAAGTGTCTTCAGCAAATGGAGAACATACTGCATATTAAAAGCCTTTTAAAGATATAAAAAGGTTTATTGAATGTTAATATACTTATTTTCCTGTATCATAATTAATTTGTATGTTATTATATACATATATCATGTATGTATGTATATATGTCTCTATTATATCTATCTAGATTTGTATGTTTTTTCTTTTAAAGTGAGTAGTCATGACAATAGGCCCTATAGGAATTTGGGATTAGAAAGCAATCACTGAGGCCTGAATGTGTAGGGAAGATGTTATGAAGGAATTGAGGGTCAAATTAGACCTTTAAAGAACTTTGTGTAGCCCATGGAAGCTCTGAGAATCTTTATCCAAACTCCCACTCCTACTGATGAGTTGGATCTCCAGAGAAAGGCTGGATCCCCCTCCTCCTCTTGGTTTTAGGTTTTAGGAGTATTTCTAAGGGATTCAGGTGATTCTGTAGTGCCACTGGCTTAAGCCCTGTTCTTCAAGATTATCAATTAAGAAGCAATTTGGTCAGTCAGACTTAAGTAGCTTTTACTAAAGTAGTAAGAAGAGTTCATAAGAACATTTGTACCACTAAGTTGGTAGATTATAACAAATACAACACACACACACACACACAGAGGCATGTATGCATGCATGCATGCATGCAAAAAAAAAAAGTCTGTGATATCTTCTCCTGTAAGTACATATGGAGTTCAGGAGAAAGGGGGCTAAAGTTTAGAGTGGTCATGTGGTCAATGTGTAACTCACACAGCTTCTGGTTACTAGACTTTCTTTTCTCCCTCTTATGAAGTTCTCAAGAAGTTTCCCCTTAAGCATGGTGAATCTGTATCCAGTTTGTCCTTGGCTCCCAATACAGACACAGCTGCCAGATGACCTAAAGATGTCATTGAGGACATTGGTGAAAATATGGGAAGTCCATTATCCAAGGGTACACTGGAACTAACTCTAACTAGCTGGGAAAGTGGTTTGTTAAATATTCAGTATAAGCATTTATACCTCAGAAATCAGCAAATACTACAAATTAGGACTTGATTTAAAAATGTCAATAATGTAAGTTAAACTTAAAAGTGTGTTGTGCTTACTTTTTCTTTTCTTTTGTTTTTAGATTTAAATATTTACCAGTACACCCCTGCTCTAGGCCCTCTGGAGTCAGAATGACCTCCTCCAGTAAAAGATGTAAAGCAAGGAGATCTAGTCAAGGCTGAAACTGACCCCTCTCCTCTTCCTCCTTCCTTCCCCTCTTCCAGCAAGTTCCCTCTCTTGGGATTCAGTTAAAACTCCTCATTTTAGGAATTTACACTTTGTTCTATAAAGAACATGGAGTCATTAAACTTTTTGAGTAGGCATATAGCAAATTCAAATAGTGTTTTTGAAAAGTTAATCCGGTCACCATTCCTAGGACAAATTAGACAAGGAGGAACTAGAGACAAGAAGATAGATCAGGAAATAATTGCAATAGCCCAGTTGTAAGGACCTTCTTGGCCTAGGGTAGGGGCAGTGGGAATATAATGAGAGGCAAAAATGTAATCAACATTTTAAAGGAAGAATCAATAGCACTTGGTAACTGGTTTTAGATAAAGAAATAATCAAGAATTACTCTTAAAATGTTCAGCCTGATTGACTGACAGAAAAATTGTACCATCGATTTATTCGATCAATATTTATGGCATGCCTATTCTATGCAAAGCATTATGAGGAAATTTAAAAATAAATAAGATATGGAGCTAGATGACATAGTGGATAGGTCACCAGCCCTGGGGTCAGGAGGACTTGAGTTCAAATATGTGGCCTCATATACTAGCTGTGTGACCCTGGGCAAGTCACTTAACCCCAATTACCTAAAAAAAAAAAAAAAGAATAAGACATAGTCCTTACTTGCATTCTTATAAAGGAGATAAAGATAGGGACTAGATCTGTAGCAGGACTTAAACTGAAGTCTTCTTGGCTTCAAAGACAAACCTCTCTCGTCACTATACCAAGCTGCCTCTCTAGAGGAATTAAAATATACACAAATGTAAAGGAGATACAGTCTCTAATAAAATGGAAGAATTTCCTAAGCAACCTGATAATGCAGTATAAAGGAATTTTCTTAAATAACCTGCTAACAATGGGTGATGAAGCTCTCAAACAAACAATAGAATTTTAGAGCATTGGTCATTGGATGAGAACAACTGAAGAACAGAGGCAACTTCTAATGATTGGCTGAAAGGATGAGTCATGCTCCTCATGACCTAGATAAAAATCAAGATGGTTCCACTCTGTGCCCTTCAGCTCTGAGGAAGGACTTGGCCTTAGCCTTTTCCTCTGTGCTCCTTGAAGAGCAGAATCAAGAGTGGAAGACAGAATTTCTTTTTTCTCCTCTAATCCACTGCCAATGATGCCTTGAAGCAAAGCACAGGACAGCATAGAATTGAACAAAGTACACCTTTGTAGACCAATCAAGTCAATTTGTAAGAGACATTGAGAAATGCTTAGAGCTGTTAAATCATTCAAGAGATGGCAGTCCCCAAAGCCAAAACTCCTCCTGGTGTGCTGATATGGGTTCTGGTTCATTCTGAAAGTTAATGGTAGTACCCTGGACCAGAATTTTGGCTGGGCACGATGAAGATGGTAGAAGATAGTAGAGAGCATGATCAAATACTGAAACCAAGCTCCCATCTCAAAAGCAAGCCCAGGGCAACTAGCAAGAAGACCCTCCCTGCAGAAACATATAACAATTCCCAGGAAGTTCATCTCACAATTTCTGTTCAGTCACCTATGCTAAGGGAAAGGAACATAAAGCAAAGAGAATACCCAGAGAGCTAAGAAACCCTGTGAGTAGCAGTACAAGTATATCAGGAGGATATCAGGAGCCCTGTAACATCAAAGGTTGATGAGTTAGCTAACTGAACATTCCCCTCATGTGGCACCCTCATGATTGATCCCTTTGTGCTGGACTACTCTCCCCATTGGTGGTGTATATGTTTGTGTGCCTGTGTGTGTGTGTGTGTGTGTGTGTGTGTGTGTGTGTGTATATATATATACACACACACACACACACACACACACACACACACACACACATGCTTTTGGGACCAAATGTTGCATTGTAAATCTTCTTACTACACTATTGCAGTAAATTGCTTTGCACTCATTGAATCTTCTGTCTATTGAAAGGTAAATACATTTGTAGGAGCTTACTTGCAATAATTTTAGGAATGTGGATTCACAGAATACCTTGAATCTTGAATGGCTATCCCCTGGGGAAACCCCTCTGTAAGTTGGAGGTGGTAGCCAAACCAAAGGGAGTGATCTATACATAATTATAATTTTAAAAATATAGAATGTAAGAATATAATAAGAAAGGCACAGTGTTATGAGTTGACAAGAGGAAGAGCTTATTTCTGACAAAGGAGATAATAAGATCGTAGATTTACCAGAGGTTCCCAAATTAATTTGGTCTACCACCCCCTTTAAAAAAAATTACTCAGCATCCCCCTAGAAATCTACTTTCTTTAATCCTTTACTGGTTATTTTAAAAATGTACATCATTTCAAAAATATATAAATATTTTTTAAATGGATACATCTTAAATTAAATAATTTATTATAAATTTGTGGGAGTTTTTCCTACATTGAAATTTTGATGATGTAATATTGTGTCACGTAACCATACAGTATCATATTGTTAACAAGTCATTACACACACATATTCCTACTGATGCATGCTTGGCTGCCAACACTTGCTTGTTAAGACCTGTCAGTTGATTTGACCACTGATAGGTTATAACTTGCATTTTGTGTGTTTATTTGGAAAATAATGTAATCACTATGACTTTAACTCATTAGATAACAGATTAAACACGTATGAAGTATTTTTCAAAATTTTCTTCTTTTCTTTGCTTATGCTTTCATAGCCCTCTTAGTTTTATTCACTACCCCCAATTGCACCCAAGGCTACTACCACCCCACCTTGGACTGTTCCACCACTCTAAGGGGGAGGTATTAGCTACTTTGGGAACCTCTGAAGAAGAAAATTTAGAAATTGTCTAGTCCAGTCCTCTTATTTTACAGATGAAGAAATTGAAGTTGAGAGGTGAAATGACTTGCTCAAAGTCACAAAGGGGTAACACCAGGATTTGAATCTAGATCCTCAAATGTAAAGTCCTCTGGTTGCTTTTACACTTCTCAGATTAGTTTCCAGGGACTGGGGCTGCTTCCAAGATGGTAAGTGATTCAGAAGCAGGAGGACTAAACTTTTGTACAAACTACATTAGCTTCTTATTACCTCTAGAATAAAACACAAACTCCTATTTCATTTGTAAAACCCTTCGCAACCTGGACCTAACCTATCTTTTTAATTTCATCATATGTTACCCACCCCGCAACTCCACAATCTAGTTAAACTGGTCATCTCTTAGTTCCTCACAAACAATTCCCCATCTTCTATCTCTATGTCATTGAACTAGTCAATTCCTATCCAATCCCTCCTCACCTCTGACTCACTGAATATCTCTCTTCCTTCAAAATGCCATCTTCATAAAGCCATTCCTGATCCCCTCAACTGCTGGTGCTCTCCTTCCCAAAATACTGTGCATTTAACAACTTTGTATTTATTCTCTTTATACAAATTCTGTAAATACTTATACATGCCCTTGTTGTCTCTCTAATTAGAAAGCAAGCTTCTTACAAGTAAGGATTGTTTCATTTATTTTCAGTCCCCAGTGTCTAGAATAATTCCTGTATGTATATAGTAGGTGCTTAATAAAAGTATACTTGTTTCCTTGTTTGTCAGAATTGCTGCCACATTCCTTCGTTGTCTATATAAAGGAAGCTATGAGACCCACTCAAGGATTCTCTTCATCTTTAAGACTCCATATTTCCCTCCTGCCTTCCTTTGGAGGGCAGGGTATTGAATGAAGTGATTTCTTTCTTCTACCTCCTTCAATCCCAGAATCAACTAATGGGGATTTGCAGAAGTACATAGCAGAGACAGACATAGACATGCCATGCCTACTCAGTCCATAAGAATAGTTCATGGACAATGTTTTTGAATTCTCAAAATGTTCTTTGGAGGTCAGGAGTAGGGAGAAGTAGGTTGTGGTATAGATTTTGAAATCCCCTAAGCATTATGCTCTCAGAATCTGGCCCATTAACAAAAGAAAGGAGATTTTTTGGGGAGAAAGATCAGATATGAGAAATGTTCTATGAGTAACCCCAAGTTCAAAAATTCTTGAGTTTGAGTTTTCTAGCACTAGTCTTTTTTAGGGAGAGAAAATTTTTTTTTTCCCACAGCATGGCATTTGAAGAAGGAGGAAGATCTCTAACAGAGAGCTTAAGGGCCAAAGCCATGTTACATGAAGCGTATATTCACCTTACCAACCCTCCCCATCCCTTCCCACCATTGCTCAATTGTTCACGTAGGTCTAATATGAAGAAAAGACTGCTTTTTCAAGAGCCTCTCAAAGTATGTGTTCCTTGCAGGAGGATTCTAATGATCAGTTTGAGTATTTTTTTCTGTACATGAACACCTGTAAGTCCTTGACATCTTGGGTATTGTGTGCGTGTGTTTGTGTGTATGTGTGTGTTTGTGTGAAGACTCTCATACCTGATGCTCATGTTGTACACTGAATGCCTGTGCAGGATTTGGGGACCTTGCTGCCCATATTTGGGGAAACCTAGACATGAGTTATACCATGAGCATATTTAAAGATTTTCCTGAAGTACTTCAGGTTGGGGCAATTGCCAAAGAGAGTAATTGATCTTCCAGCAGTCAGGCTCCCACTGTCAGAACTCATCCATGTGAGTTTAGAATCTTTAAGGAGCCCTAGTACATAGGTTACATATGAATGTAGTAGTAAGAAATAAAGCTACAAAGGTATGTTGAGGCCTCCTAAGAGAGGACCTTGAACGCCAGATCAAGGAATCTGGACATTATTTAATAAGGAGGCATTATTTAATTTAAAGAAGCTGGTGATGCAATGTATAGAACAATGATCCTGAAGTCAGGAAGATGTGAGCTAAAATCTGACACTTACTAGTTGTGCGACCCTGGGCAAATCACTTTACCTTTGTTTGCCTCAGTTTCCTCAACTGTAAAATGGAGATAATCATATCTCATAATGTTGTTGATAATATTTGTTTAAAATGATGTTCTTAACACGGTAACACACCTAACAGGCACTGCATATACATGCATACATAAATAATATATAATGCATGCCCTTATATATAATACAAGTATGCATATATACATATACATATACATGTATATATATATATATATGTTTATATATATCCTTATATATCCTTAGCAGTGGAGTGGCTGTGATTTTTTTTGAGCAGAGGTGTGCTTCAGGGAAATTAATCAGATAGTAGATGTCTGGGAGAACAAAAAAACTAGAAACGGTGTTAAGCAGTAGGCGTTAATTTTATAGTTAAGAAGTCAGGTTATGGTTCTATCTCTGCTTTTAGCTTACTATATGGCCCTGAACAAGTTCCTTAAGAGGGGAGACCCTCTAGGTCTCAAGTTCTTAATATGTAAGATAAGGAGTTTAAACTAATTTCTATCTATTGTCCCTTAAAGTTCTAAAAATAATGTTATCCCATAATTGGTCCTAAGGTTTCTTCCTGGTCTAAAACTGTGATGATGAAACCAGTAGAAGATCATTGCAATAGCCCAGGTGAGAGATAATGAAGACCTGAACTAGGGAGGGGCGAGTTAAAATGGAGCAGAGAAGACAGAATCAGGAGATAGTTTAGAGTCAGTCCCTAGGTGTTTGGGAAAATCAGAGTATCATTAACAAAAATATAGAAATCAGGAGGAACAGGTTTGGAAGGAAAGATGAGTTTTGTGGAAGTCGAGGTATTGCCAGGAGATCCAGGGAAAGATGTTCAGAGAATAGTTGGAAATATAGTTATGGAGCTCAGGTAAGGAGAGAGGTAAGGGCTAGAGTTATAAATGTAGAAGTCTGATGATGATGAGGAGGAGGAGGAGGAGGAGGAAGAGGATGGTGCTGACGATGATGATGGTGCTGATGATAGTTGAAGTTGTGGGAGTGGATGAGATTGTCCAGGAAGAGAGTAGGTAACCGAAATAAACCTGAAAACATAACCTTGGAGCATGTGTATAATCAATTTAAAGAAGTTCCATCTCTCCTTCTGCTCATCTTGAGTCTCTACTGAGCTTCTCTTGAATTATGGGAGAAATCAGAGAATTAAAAGGTGAAAGTTTGGGTTGATTTTTTTTGACATAGCATTTTAAAGAATAAATCACTATTAAAATTATATTTTGGTGATCAGTGTGCTGAAATTTTTCCTCAATGAATTTAATTTTTACATTATGTTAATATAATTATAGACCCTACAAATCTCTCATTTTACCTTTTAACAACAATAGACCTTGGTGGTTAGCCATGATGCTGCCTCTTCCAGTGAGGGGCCCTAGCTCTGGACTGACATAAGTAGACGTAAGTTTAGCCCTTGGAAGAGTCTAAACTCTAAATAAAAGGGTTCATCTTTTCCACTTGCATTTCCTGGCTCTTTTCACTCTCACTCAGGAGACCTCATGGGAAAAAAATCACTTGAAGATAACCTATGTTTGGCCAATATCTAGGGTCTCCCCAAAAAAGGGATTAGAACTTTACCCAGTACCCAAAATAGGTCAAGTAAAAGACAACTCTTCATTTATTAAGAAATGACTTAAAGCATAAAATATTCATAAGTGAGCATTGACAAAGATTGAGAACACAATACAATAGCTCATAATTTATATACTGTCTTAGAAAGGTGATAAATAAAGCACCAAGCATGCAATATTTTGTAGGACATTGGAACAACCATTTTACCTCCATGTCAGCTCTATCTTGTCTAAACAACTCCCCCAAGGTTCATGTTTTCTGTAAAGTCAGTCCAGGACTTGGACTCATTCTCTTGTAGATGGTCATCTTCTCCAAGAAAGATTGTAGTAGCTGTAGGGAGGTATTTCCCTACAGTGAAGCCAGCCTTGATTGAGGACCTCTCACATGCTTAAGGTAACAACTCCCAGGAAGTTTATCCCTCACTATGACTGTTCAGTCATCTATGCTCAGGGAAGGGAACATAAACCAAAGAGGGTGACCAGGGACCTCAGGTTCAGGCTCAGGAGTGACTAGCAAGACATATTCTAGCTGCCACATGCAAGCAACCGACATAGGTAGAGGGAAAGTCCGAGAGCCTCACAGAATTCCTCACATGCTCAGCAAGCAGGAAGAGAGAGCATGCCAGAGGACAGACTCGCTCCTTTTAAGGCCAACTTAGTAGGGCATTCCTCATGGCTGATTGACCAATCCTCTTTGATTTGTGGCCCGATCATGAAGCAAGGTGAGTCACTTGGAGTTTCATATGTCGTTTAGTAAGGGCTAAATGAAAGGTCTGCCACATCTTCACTCCTCCCTAGAGCCAAAGCACAAGTGCCAATGAGGTCACACTACACTCCCACTGAACCTGCTTTTAACATAGTGTTTAACTACTTCCTGTTCTTTCCATCAAAACCAAAGTATTATGGGGAAAGGAGTAGGAGTGGGAAGGGAATAAGCCCTTAACAATATATTATAATGCCCAGTATTGACCATGGATCGTCACAATAATCCTGAAAGGTAGATGCTGTTATGATCCCTATTTTAGTTGAGGAAACTGAGGTAAATAGGTTAAATGACTTGTCCAGGCTCATACAGCTCATACGTATCTAAGACTAGATTGATTTTTTTGTTTGTTTGGTTTGGTTTTTTGCTTTTTGGAGGGGCAATTGGGGTTAAGTGACTTGCCCAAGGTCACACAGTTAGTAAATGTCATCAACTGTCTGAGGCTGGATTTGAACTCAGGTCCTCCTGACTCCAGGGCTGGTGCTCTATTCACTGCACCACCTAGACACCCCAAGACTAGATTTGAACTCATATCTTTCTGACTCCAGGCCCAGCTGTCAGTCCATTTTGACACCTAAATGGCTGGGTACGTGCCCTAGAATAAAGTCCTGGAAAACATCTTCTTTCTTAAAACACTGAAAAGTGAAAGTGAGTTTCTGATTTATAATAATTTATAATATAATAGTAAAAAATGACACAGGGCTTCAAAATATATGTATGTATTTAAGTTTGTACATAGATCTATATGTACATGTGTAATATATATACAAGTATACATGTAAATGTCTATGTGTGTGTGTATACAATTAACCAGTAGCTACTAAAATAAATAAGCAATCAACCAAACCATCCTGTTGTGACTGGATGCACATGAGAGGTTGGAAAGAACCCCATAGTGGAACCTAGAAGTCCTGGTCACTAACTATGGGGCCATGTCACATAACTTATAATGTAACTTGTCTGGACCTCAATTTCCTTATTGCTAAAAGGAAGGGGATGGGTTAGATCAGGAGTTCTTAATCTGGAATCCATGAACTTGTTTTTGAAAAAAATATGTTGATATCTGTATTTCCTTATAATTAGTTCCCTTTGTGATCTTATGTATCTTATTTTGCACATTAACAAACATATTCTGAGAAGTCATAAAATGCCCCCTTTCCTCTAAGATGCAGTCCGATACTGCCTTCTACAAGAAGCCTTTCCAGATCTCCCCAATTGAACACTCAAGTCACTCTGGATTTAACTACTTTGTTTTTATTTTTTTTCCTTATATTTATTCTGTATATACTTAAACAGAGAGGCAAGCCTAGCATAGTGGATAGAGAACTGTCCTCAGAGTCAACGAGTCAACATAAGGGTAGGAAGAAACCACCTACCTCATTTTGGCCATTTTAACCATAACTAGATGAGATTATAGACTTTATAGACTATTTACAAACAAGTCCTTTGAATTGGAGCATGTTGCAAAAGAATGATGTTTGGATAGACTGGGGAAATGTGGCTACACCTGAAGGGTTGTCCCTAAATTACCAAGCCAGTTAGAACTAGATTCATTTGAGAAGGTGGACCAAGTGGTAGCTTAGTTAAACTCCACTTCTATCTCATCACCATGTTGCTAGCTCAGTCCTTGATTGACACCAACCTCCTTTGGCTACCTCTCCCCTGTGATTGGAGGGCTAACGTGTAACTACCAAACTCCTCCCAATATCCTCCTTTATAGAGGGCAGGTGTGGACTCTTAGATACCTTCATTCTACAGGTGCTTCTCTGTCTGGTTTCAACTCCATGGAACAAGATGTCACCTACTGAGGGTACTACCTAGTGTCCCACTCCACCCTTTCCTGCCTCCTTTTTTGTGTTGTGTCTCCCCCGCCACAAATGTAAGTTCCTTGTGTGTGCATAGGGGCAGGGATGCTTTTATTATTATTATTAATTATATCCCCAGCACTTAGCACAGTGTCTGGTGCATAGTTGGTGCTTAATAAATGGTTATTGGATTGGATTTCCAGAACATCTCTGATGTGAAGAGTGGGCTGCAGGGAAGGCCTCAGCTTCTCTTTTGGCAAGTTTTAAAGGAATCTGAAAGATTTTGAACTTTCCATGGGTTTCCTAGCTAGATTCCAAGATCAGCTGGTGGCAGGATATGTATTGGGAGCCAAGACCGGATAGACAGAGATTCACCATATTTAAGGGGAAACTTCTTGAGCATCCTAGAAATGAGGGGAAATTTTTCCAGTAACCAGGAGCTGTGAAATACCCCTTTGCCACAGGTGCCCTTCAAGCCTGAGACTATTTTCTCCTGAACTCTACATGTATCTGTGGGGTAATGTGCCATGGGCCTGTGGGGGTGTTGCCTTGGTAAATATATCTTTCTGAAAGTTAGTTAAGGTTGGTTGATTAAACTGATTCTTAACTGACAATCTTGGGGGAAGTTCATTGGTGATACCTCGACCATTAGAGAGTCACCCTTGCCTCAGTCCTCAAAGGTATCACTTTAACACTGAAGGGAAGATGGAACCAAGACTAGGGATCTGAGACTCATCTGTGAAAATGGGGATTAAAATATGAATTTTCAGAGCTTACATAAGCTATGTCAGGAAGACCTGTGTTCAAGGTGTCCCTCTGACACATATTGACAGGACAAGACAATTAACCTCTCAGTGCTGTAGATAGGCAGCTGTCTAAGGCTATAATTTGTAGAGGGGTCAACCTACATTGGTAAAGTCAAGTTCCTATATTCGGGAGTTCCCTATACCCAACATTGTTCCAGTTCAAAAGACTTGTCTGTAAATAGTTTAAAGCCTGTGATCACATCTAGTTATGGTATCAAGGTAAAAATGAGGTCAAATGATTTCATTCCCAACCTTACTGTGACTCTGAGACCAGCTCTCTATCCACTATCCCATACTGCTACTGTATATAAGTATAAGCACAATAAATATTAAGAGAATAAAAAAAAATAATTACAAGATGATGAAACACAAGGTGGTTTGAGAGAGATGACCAGCAGTTGGGGAGATCAGGAAAGGCTTCATGTAGGAAGCAATGCTTGAACTTCATTTTGGAGAAAAGGAAGGATTAGGTAAGTCTCTCTCTCTGTGTATATATACATATATGTATGTATTTGTGTATATGGTGTATAAGATATATATGCATATATCAACACATACATACAAATATATGTGTATATACTTATTGTTTCCCCTAAGCTCCTTGAGAGTACTATTTCATTCTTTGTCTTTGAATCCCAACAACTAGGTTTAATTAAGACCTTGTTGATGAACTTTTTGACAAGGGTAGAGACTGTTTCATTTCTATCTTTATTGCATCACCTAGTACAATATGTGGCACATGGTAGGTATTTAATAAAGGTTTATTGATTGATTGACTGCCATCTCTCTCAAACTGGAAACCTGGGGATGCCATGTGTCTTCTAGAGCCTCAGATAAAGTCAGCAGTAACCTATACAATGTGATCTGAAAAGATCTGCTTGCCTTCAAATACCAACCTCCCCTCCCTTCTCCAATCCTTATACATGCAAACACATCCTGGAAGTCATGATGCTCTCCCTTCAATTTGTCCTAAAATTCCCCCATTACATGCAAGTAGGGCAAAAGGATTGTCTCCAGGCCACTGTTCAGATGAATATATGGTATCACCTAACAAGTGAGGGAGAGCCCTGGGGGAGGGAGGATGCATCTCAACTAGCTCTTCTTTCATGGCCACCAATTAGTTGATCAGATTAGTCCAATGTCAACTTGGACAGAATAGGATCCTGATCTTCAGGAAATGTGATTCAAGATAAGTAAATTTCCATCCAGGGGAGGAGAAGAAGAAGAGTAGTCAATTAATAAATTATATTTTTGTAGATGGCAATACCATCCTCATTCTAGTAGTCATCCTGAATTCCTCAGCTATCTCTCGCTCCTATTGCCAAGGCTTGCTGATTTTACCTTTGCAACAGCTCTTGAATATGCCCCCTTCTTTTCTCTGACACTGCCATCACTCTAGTGTAGTTCCTCATCACCTCACTACTACTGAATTATTACAGTAACCCTGCTGGTGGGTCTGCCTGCTGCAAGTCTCTCCCCACTCCAATCCATCCTCCATTCAGCCACTAAAGTGACTTCCTAAAACACAGGTCCAATCATGTCACCTCCTGTTCAATAAACTCCAGCGGCTTCCTGTTGCCTCCAGGAGCAAATGCAAAATGTTCTGTTGTCATTCAAAGCCTTTCATAATCCTCCTGCCCTTCCGGTCTTATACCGCAACATATCCTTCAGTCCAATGACACTGGATTCCTGGCTGTTCCATGAACAAGATGCTCCATCTCTCAACTCCAGGCATACTGTCTGGCTGTTCTCCATGGCTGGAATGCTCTCCCTCATCCACTCTGACTGCTGACTTCCCTGGCTTCATTTAAGTGCCAACTAAAATCCCACTTGTCTATAGGAAGCCTTCCCCAACACTTCTTAATTCCAGTACCTTCTCTCTGTTAATTATTTCCTATTTATCTTACAGATAGATTGAGCAATCAATATAATATATAATTGATCGATTACATATAAATATATTAATTAATATATAATTATGATATGTTATATATAATGTAATAATTAATATATTAATTTCGATCGATTGATCTATCTACCTATCTATATATTTGTTTGCATGTTGTATCCCCCAGTAGATTATAAGCTCTTTACGGGTGGAGACAGTCTTTTGCCTCTTTTTGTATACCCAGTACTTAGCACAACACCTGGCAAATTGTAGGCACTCAGTAAATATTTATTAATTAATTAAGGACCTACTATATGCCAAGCACTGGGGTGAGTGCTGGGGATACAAAGAAACACAAAGGACTGTCTCTACCCTCAAGCAGCTCACAGTCCAACAGAAGAAACAGCATGTAAACAACTACATACAGACAAGCTTTTTACAGTATAAGTTGGAAATTATAAACAGTGAGAAGACATTATAATTAAGGAAGATGAGGAAAGGCTTCCTGTAGAAAGTGGTGTTCTAGCTGGGTCTTCAAGCAAGCCACAGAAGTCAGGAGGCAGAGATAAAGAAGGAAAGAATTCTAGAGATAGGGACAGCTGGTGAAAATGCCCATTCTCAAGTTGGAATGTCTTGCTTGATGAAAAACAACTCAAAGATTCCTAGAAATAGAAGAGACTTGAAATTATCTGGTTCAAACCCTTCATACAATGGATGAGAAAATTCAGGGTGATCTAGGATTAGCATAGGGAGTTTAGTGAGGGATATAAAAGTCAGTCAAAAAATATTTGTTAATCACCTGCTATATGCCAGGCGCTGTGCTCAGCACTGGAGATACAAAGAAAGGTAATGACGATCCTTACTGTTGAGGAGTTCACAATCTAGTAGAGGAGACGATATGCAAATAACTATGCACAAACAAGCTACATACAGGCTAAGGCAAAAATTATCAACGGAAGGAAGGTATTTCCTCCTGTTGATTAGTCAGCATTGCAGTAGGGGCTGCAAATCCTCGTCAGTGATTGGAGAGGAAGGCCAGAAGAGAGCCCAGACCAGAGACAGATGATGCCAAAGAAAAAAATACCCCAATGAACCCCAAGGGAGAGGGAGACTCAGAGTGGAAATGGGACAAGCCATTAAAGTGTGAATCCAGATCCCCGTCTAGGCAGAAAAGTCTCCCACTGCTATAAAAAATGATGAATATGATAAATACAGAGAAGCATGGGGAGTGAAGAAAACAGTACCATGAAAACATACATACACAATGGCTAGAACAATATAAATGCAAACGAAAATGACAGTAACAGAAAAAGAATCAAAACTGAAAGCTGTAAAATCATAATGACCAAATTTAGCCTCCCACCCAAAAGAGAAGTGAGATGACACCTCCCACCTCCCCCTGCCCCACCCCCACCCCACCTGCTGCTTTTCAGAAGTGGGGGACCATGAGGATAGGATACTACATATAACCAGACTTTTTTTTTTTATGTGTTCTTTAGTTTTGTGGAACTTCCCCCTCATTCCTTCATACTTTATGAAAAGGGATGACTTTGGTAGGGATGGGGGTGGGAAATATAGATGATATAAAAGAAAAAGTTATCTCTGAAAACTTATCAAGAAGGAAGAGGAGGAGGAGGAAGGAGAGGCAGAGGAAGAGGAAGAAGAGGAGGAGGAGTAGAAGCCCTTTAACAACAGTTCTTAACCTAAGGTCCATGAACTTGTTTTTGTTTTTAATGTTTGGATAAATATATTTCAATATAATTGGTTTCTTTTGTAATCCTATGAACCTTATTTTATTGTTTTAAAAACATTATTCTGAGAAGGAATTCACAGGTTTCACCATACTACAAAAGGGTCCATGACCCAAAAGAACTCCTGGCCTAAAGGAAGCATCTAGCAGGGTCTGGTAGATCTTCTGTGGTAGTTTTAGGAAGGACAAGAGAAGACTGTGTATAAGCTATGCTTTGCACTTTTGGATGGAGTGCCCACAATGATGAAATCAACAATGAATGGAAATATCAAAGTAATAAGAATATTGTTAATCAAACTAACGGCCTTTAAGACTCTTTAGTTCTGATGATTTTTTTTCCTACTAAAGCAAAACTTAAATGAAAATGGATAGCTTTAAAAAATTATTCTAAAATAAATTTAAACTTTATTAAGAAAAAACAGGGAAGAGAAATCATATCAATATTTTGACTAAATGGGAAAACTGGTTTACTATTCCTTGTCTGTGGTTTGCTGGGTTCAAGACAATTAGATGTAGCCAGGCTATGAGTATAACCACCATAAAATGCATAAGGCTTCAGATCCCTCTTGCAGAGGCTCTGAAAACTTTTTTTTTGCTCCATTTTTATTAGAGAAAACCACATGCCACTTAAATTAGCACTGCCTGACTTGCTTGCCTAGGAACTGGAAATTTTTTCTCATTATAAAGATGTGAATCAGAGCTATGAAATGCCAAAACGGTGTGAAGAGGCAAGTGATTCTGGGGAGAGAGAGCTTTAACAGTCTGTCAGGAACTCTTAAAGGGAAGGTCACATGGCAGAATTTCCATACTGTTTTTAGGATAAAGAGAACTGGGAATTGTTGCTCCTTAACTCTATACACTATAGCCTAACAAGCAACAGCTTTCAAGTAGCTCCAAGTCTGTCTCTGTCTCTGTCAAAATCCTCAAATGTCAGAAAATTAGGAGCTAAATTTGACTCAATGGTGAGGAAAATCAAAGTTCCTGTTCTCAAACTGCCTGCTAATTATTCTGGGGACAGGCTTCCTGTCAATCTTTTATTAATTATCTAGGGGAAGCGATTCTGTAAAGCAACACACAGTGAAATGATTCATCTGAAATAACTTCCTTCGTTTTTCATCCAATTGAAAAAATTCCAAAAGCCTCAACTAGCAATAAAGTTAGGAGAAAGCTTCACAGAGCATCCTCCAGAAATCCAAGCGTGTTGGGAGTGCAGGGCCACGGCAGCCCCTATGGTGTCAGCAAGGACTTGGGCTCAGAGCCTTGTACATACGTGCACCCTTTGTCTAAGTGCTTGAAATGAATAATGAATTTTTAGAATTAATTCTAACGAATGGCTGAATAAATTTTAATGACTAATGAATAAAATGATAAGTGAGAGTCCTGGAATTATTTGCACTTCTAGGTTTTGGTTTCCCACTAACCTTTCTTTAAATAGATAACATCCTTTTTTTCAAATTCCCTTCAATCAGTAGAACAATTGCTAGGTGGTGATAAGAGATAATCAAACTACCAAAAAAAAAAAAACCCAAAACAAAACCAAAAGGTGTATACTTTACTCAAGAAAAGGACATTGGCATTCTGTATATGAAACTGTCTCCCTAACATAAATGAAAAAAAAAAACAAACCAACAAACAAAACAAAACCAACCATAATGACCCTTAACCAGAGATATATGTTTTGCTTTCTGAGATTCAGTAGCATTTAAATCAGTGGATTGCATCAGTCATTCAAAAGCTAGGATTTTAGATGCAATTACTGTATATAATTAGCTGTTTCATCTTAGATGCAGTGAATTGGGAATTTAATCTCTGATTGCAGAGAGACAGAATACTAAGCATCTCACTAGTAAATAGGTTTTTGTTGTTTATCAGTGGTCAGGTACATGCTACTAGAAGGAAACCCTTATGTAGCAGGGCAGTTTTGTTACTATTGTGTTCAATTGAATAGACACTAAAATGTTCGTAATAAAAGTTCATTATTTAATTTTCAATCCTCTTCTCTGTGCTTTGTAGATAAAAATGTTCATGTTTGATGATGTTTCTTAAGTTTATAATGAAAAATAAAATTTTTGTAAAAAGAAGGGGATAAGAGAAAATAATTCTCACCTTTCAATAGATATGAATATGTGCACTTCTAAGACTGTGATCTGACCTGATGGTCTGCCAATGAAATCTGTTGGGGGGAACAGATTTACCAAAAAAAAAAAAAAAATAGAAATTAATTTTCTTCTAAACTTGAATAGTTCCAGTAGTTTCAATAAAGAAAAAAAAAGGTCTCTCCTTCCCTGGAAAAAAAGCAACCAATTACAATAAAAGAATACAGCATTTTCCTCCCAACATACATATATAAAGACAATAAAAATAAGGTTATAAAGCTATTCTTCAGACTGGGTGACAATGTAGGTTAAATGACTATGCCTGTGTTGGGGGTTGAGTAATATCATCCCTCCATAAAGTACAATGTTTTTTTTATTCCTTTGTAAATGGTAAATGTAATGGTAAATGGTTTCAGTGTCCAAAAGCAAAATTCCATCATCTTGAGGTCAATCCTCTGGTGATGAATCTCTCCAAACCTAGACTGGTCCTTCTTGATCAACAAACAGAAACCCCAGGATCAGTCTGCTGCTAGAGCTGTACTCAAAACCTTTCTGGCTTGATAGGATTGTATAGGTTAGGTGACATAGCCTTTGAGAACCTAAGATCAAATTCAAGCCACCATGAGGCATTGAAGGATATTAATGGATGAGGCTTCTATGGATAGCTATAAACTATGATACATGCAACACTACTACATTGAAAGTCTGTACTGTAGGTATTATCACAAAATTGTACTACATATTCACAACAGAGTTAAAAGAATTTCTTGGGAAGATGTCAAAAGTTTTTATTTGCACAATTGTTCTATCTCTCTGTGGTAGATGAGAAAGAATTGGTGATTTTCCCTTTTTCCTAACATATTGCCATGTAACCAGGCATGTGCTGGTGAATGTTTAACCACTGACTCTTTACCCAAATAAATAAATATGCATGGTACACTTGAATTTAATCTGCATTATTAACATGTTTTCCATCACTTTGTCAAGTCTAGACAATCAACAAAATAAATCCAGCCCGAATTTGCAGGGTTTGCTGATTTTTGAAGTGTAAATACACTGAAAATTTACCAATTGGCATGCACAAGCCATTCTTCAGCTGTGGCCAATACATCCCTACTTCTACCTCACTATCACCACCCCTGCTTTGATCATCCAAAGGTTCCTAATTAATCTCTCTTCAAATTTCATCATCCACAACCATTTTCCTTGAAAATAGTCAATCATTTCAGAGCAATGGAAAGAAAAAGGTTGACACCAGATCATTCTGAAAATGAACTAATCCAAATGTATTGATATATCTTTGGCTATACTTATTTATTACAAATCGGGGCTTCTGTTTTTTTTTTTTTGTGGGATGGAGGAAAGGTGATACAATAAACAAAAGAAAATGGAAAAAAGAAAAGGTCATGAACAAAACATTAAAAATTGCATTAGAGAAACAAACCATTAAAAAAGAAGAAAGGATAAAGTTCAGATGCAGTTAATATGCTTAATGTAATATTATGCTTAATAATAATGTTTACTATGTTTACAATATAATTTAAGCGAACTATGTATAACAGATCATAGGTTCATATGCAATCCTATTTTCTATTCTTTTAATTTTGAAATGTTTATATTTAATTTATGATTATTAAGTTCACAATTAAAGAGTGAATTAAAAAACAACACCACCTGGCACTAAACCCTTATTCATTTAATCAGTAACCAAAATTTAGGTCTACTAAATGACCTTTTCATTGAGATTCTCTGACAAACCCTAAAAATTCAGAGGATATTTTATCCCATGATTGTAAGTCTAGTTTTGACTTATGACATATCCTGAGTAATCCTCCTGCCTATTCACAGGAATGGAATCCAGAGAGATGCCTAGGAGACTCTTGTAATACTACCCTCTTTTGCCAGTTGTCCCTAGGAAAAGTTTTTTGAAAAATGAACCTAGCATGTATCCATGTGTGTCAGGGCTGTATTTTTTTTAAGTTTATAATACAGTGAAAAAAGTTAAAACCATATTTGGGTAACTATATAGTAGACAAAAAGAACAATCCAAATAACTCTTCTACAATGCAGGGAAGGACCATTGAATATTGCTGTAATTCAGAGCATATAATGAACATGTTCTTATTCTGTCTCAATTGCCTGCTGGCCAAGGCTAACATAAAGTGGTTTATTCTCTTTTTAACATGACTGGGGCATAAGAAGGGAGAGTCGTGGGCAACAATGAAGTAATCTGAGGTAGCAAGAGATGAAAGACTTAAGTAGAATGAATTCTTAGATCTGGATACATATGGATGTCATATGTGCTCATTTCTTTTTTCTGGGTGTGAGAAGAAAGACTGAAAAATAATCCCAGTGGGATGGGGGAAGAGGAGGGGGAGCAAGGATTGGAACAAAGCTTTTGCTTTGACTAGGGTTCCCCCGTGGCCCAATACATAAGTACCATCACCACCATGAAGGTTTCAGAAAGTCTCTCCCATACCTCTGTACTCTTTCCTCAGCCTCTACCCCAGGCATGGGAGAGAATGGGATTTGGCAAAGACAGCAGTCTCTGGAGGTAATGTGTAGTTGTAGGGCTTCTGATTTCCACATCCAGCACTTTACCAGGTGACTCATTCTGAAGGTTGAGGCAGCAGATTTAAAAAGGAAAGAGGGAAATGAGAGCATTGAACTCGAATGCCAGCCACCCTCCATTGTCATGGTAGAGAAAGAGAGATTGGGAAACAAAAAAAGGAAAAAAATCCAGTTTTTCTTGTGTCCCAGCTCCTAGTCCCTTGGGGAGAGACTAAAACTCTTTTTACTGATTCAGCTTATCTGATTCATGGTGTTACCATAGTCGTGAACCTCATCTCTTGCTCTATTCACCTTTCAATGCACTAAAGCCCTAATTGCCAAGACTCCTGGGAAAGTGTAGGCAAGCCTTACACAAATCCAGTTCCAATAAAATACTCCTGAGCAGTGCATTGAAAAAAAATAATAATTTATTAATCAATGTTTATTAGGTTAATGAATGAAATTCTGCATTTTGAACATTTCTATGATACAGTATAACTATTTCTCTACTCCCCTTTTGATCTTCTTTTTTCTCCTTATTGGTCAGAATTTCTGGTGGATAGGGTCTGAATTAGAGCCAAATGCCTTGAGATACTCTTACTTCCCACAGCAGCTATCTGCTTGCCTAGATGATTTCTGCTGCATTTCCACTGAGTCAGTAAAAATCAGTCATTTATCTTTCAGACTCATATTTGGCTTGAAAATTCATGGGAATGATTCCTCCCAAAATGATCATTTGAGAATTGTTTTAGTCAACCAGCCTTTACTAGCTTTTAGAAAGGGGTGTTCCCTAAGGTGGTATAGCAGAACAAAGGGGACAAGACAGCTCAAAATTCTGTGACATTTTCTCTCACCAAGTACCGGTAGAATCCAGTGAAGTGGGTGCAAGCTTAGCAATCACATGACAAAAAGGTACCTCATAGCTCCTGGAAACTTGAAGAAGTTTCCCCTTAGGCATGGTGCAGTTTCTTTGCTGTGTTCCTTTGAGGAGTCATTAATCTATGTCCATTCTATTCTTGGCTTCCCATGCAAATGCTACTTACTGTCAGCTGATCTCGAGGAATTCTAGCTGGGGAAATAAAGGGAGAGAGAAAGTTGGGAAAAGAGCCAACTTTTTCCTCAGTACTTCCCTCAGTCTAGACTTTCTACTCCAAGATGCCAGGACAGCCAATGACTCTCATCAATATTTCCTTTCTTTGCCATAGCTTAATCCTACCTTTGCTCCTCAGGGGTGTGCTGGAAAGTCACAGCTTACTCCAATGTCTTAAATGAATATGATTTTAACTAGTTTGATAATTTATAGAGGATGCCCGAGACCTGACCAGTCTTGTGAAATTTCACTACAATTTGAAGGACTTTTCCACACTTAGTGTAAGGCCTATGAGAATGATCAATTGGATATCTTATTACTTAGTTCAAGTAGGGTGAGAATGAGTAAATCAATCATTCCAACAACATATAATATAATATGTGTATATATACATATATAGTAATTAAAACAAACTGGAAATATCAAATATTCCTTTCTTATACAAGCGTCTTTCTGTGTATCAAAAATATTCACATATTTCTGTATGCGGATGATTAAGTTCACAGAAAAAAAAGTATATCAACAGATTAATGTAATATTTTGGCATGACTCCATCTTTGACTTGAAAGTCATGTTAAGTTCTATTTGAGAGGGATGACATAGCCAACTTAAACTGCCTACTTGGAAGATGTGATGCTTCATACCAAATATTATTGACATTATTGTATTAGTGGCCCAGTTTAAACAAAGAACAGTCTTCTGGGTAGACATCAAATACTCTCAGCATTCTTGCCCTGCTTGGAGCTATTTTATATATTTAAAGTACATGACTAAGACATAACTGCAGATCTGAGTCAAAGGCTTGGTGATAATTAATAAAGACTATGTAAATGTTATAGTGCTTTTAGTTGGCTTGTTCAATAATCACTGAATCGATAAGGAGTCATTCTTGATACCCAGGACTTTTTGGAGAACATTTTTTGCTCTTAAGACAATATATGGTTTTCTTGTATGTGCTTACAAATTTTTTTGAGGGTCACAAGCTATCAATGTTTTGTATAATGTAAGTTACAAACATAATTGGCCTATATTTTATGGGTTCACTGGTGCTCCCATTTTTTGGTAATAAATACATGATGCTTTCTTTTAAAAAAGATGAGATCAGACTTGCATCTGAAAGGAAGCTGGTAAAGTGCTTTGCTAGCAATTCATGTACCACTATGAAGTGTTTGAGCCAGTAATTATGTATTTTATCCAGCCTTGATGCTTTCTAGTTTTGAAGAGAAGTTAGAATTTCAGTCCACTCCCTAGACATAACCATTCTGTTATTCATTATATTAATAATAGTCAACCTTTCTGTTTTGCATTTGATCTGACTTGCATTTTAATTGTGTTGTACTGATCAGACATTTTTTATACCCTCTTTTGTCAGAGGTTTTCTCTCTTTCCTAATGTTTTTGCTTCTCAAGCCTCTTTTTATTTGATGTTGAATTGTTTATTCTGTTCTTTAACCCACTTTGGCTCTTTGTTTTGCCTTAACCTTTTAGTTTTCACTTTTAATCATTAATTAAGGGATTAAGAATTTCTAATATCAGGGTGGCTAGGTAGTGCAGTAAATAGAGCACTGGCCCTGGAATCAGGAGAACCTGAGTTCAAATTTGGCCTCAGACACTTAACACTTACTAGCTGTGTGACCTTGGGCAAGTCACTTAACCCAAATTACCCAGCCTTCCCCCCTCCAAAAAGCAATAAAACAAACAAAAAAAGAATTTCTAATATGCATTTGTTTTCTCCATTCAATTCATGTTTCTTTTTGTTGCCTTTAATTGATAATATATTTTTGATTGCATATTGATGTAATCCACTAATATCTTTCCACAGTTCTTACTTCTGCCTTTTGGGTTTTTTACACTTTTCATTGGTATTCTTGGATAGTTCTACCTTTCTCATACAGACCTTACTGTGGCTATAGTCACAACATATACTGTCATGTGCAGGTCCTTAAAAGTTTTTGCATCCTCTGTCAAATATTTTTAGGAGAATGTATTTGTTTGTGATGATTTTTTTGAATTAGCATCTTTTGTTATGGTTGGGCTATTAGTTGGATTCACCTCACCAAATTAAAAAAAGGGCTTTTTGAAATTCCATTCTAAGTATCGGCAGAGTCAAGATGGAGGAGTAGAAGCAGGACCTCTGAGAGGCTCCGGCTTCTACCTTCCCCAATCAATGTAAAAAGGGGATTTTGAAAAAACTTTGGAGCTGCAGAACCCACAAAATGACACAGAGAAGCTAACCTCCCACTGAGGACAACCTGGTAGGCTGGAGGAATCGGCCAGCACGGTGCTCTGGATGCCGAGCCAAGGCCCGCATGAGCCAGAGGTTTTAGCCCCAGGGCGGGTCTGACCAGATGCTGGCTGGAAGGACTCCAGATCAGCAGCAGCTGTGGCTGTTTCCAGAATTATCAACACATAGATGTGAAAGACAAAGTGAGAGGTCAGTGCACTGTGGGATTTGGGACCCAGTAAGTGGGAGTGCATCTGGCTTTTGCCCCTGGTGCAAGAAGCCACTGAGACACAGGCACAACCAGCCAGAGCCAAGTGGCAGCTTCAGCTCCTGGCCTACAGAGTGTAGGGGGACCAAGTGACCAGTCTGAGGGATAATCACTCTTGCTTTAACCTGCTTGGATCTGGATTGCAGTCTAGGGTGGAGGTCCTGGGGTGTGTGTCCAGTTTGCCAGAGTATGTGGAGGCCTCAGAGAGGGTACCCATCTAATACCTCTGGCAGCTGAGAAAACCCCAGCTTTTGGGAAGAAAGCTCCCATCTGGTGGCAGAGTCCTACTGGGGCAAAAATCCCAAGGGTTAAGTAACTGAAAGGAGACGTGACCAGGCAAAGGAAACAAAGCAGACAGAAGATTCCAACATTAGACTCCTATTTTGGGGACAAAAAGGAGCAAAGCATGGAATAGGAGGAAGACAGTGAAGTCAGAATTCCTGCACCAAAAGCTTCAAAGGAAAATAGGAGCTGGTTACAGGCCATAGAGGACCTTAAGAAGCAGATAAGAGAAGTGGAGGAAAAATTGGGAAGAGAAATGAGAACGATGCAAGAAAATTACGAAATGAGAGTCAACAGCCTGACTGAGGAAAATAACACCTTAAAAAACAGACTAACTCAAATGTCAAAAGAGGCTCAAAAAGGCAATGAGGAGAAGAATGCCTTAAAAAGACGAATTTGCCAGATGGAAAAAGAATCTCAAAAGTTCACCAAGGAGAATCATTGCTTCAGAATTAGATTGGAGCAAATGGAAGCTAATGACTTTATGAGAAATCAAGATGCTGTTAAACAGATCCAAACAAATGAAAGAATAGAAGGCAATGTGCAATGTCTCGTGGGAAAACCCACTGACCTGGAAAATAGATCCAGGAGAGATAATTTAAAAATTATTGGACTACCTGAAAGCCATGATCAAAGTAAGAACCTAGAAATCATCCTCCAGGAAGTTCTCAAAGAAAACTGCCCTGATGTTTTAGAACCAGACGGCAAAATAGAGGTTGAAGGAATCCACTGATCACCTCCTGAAAAAGATCCCAAAAACAAAACTCCTAGGAATATTATAGCCAGGTTCTGGAATTCCCAGATAAAGGAGAGAATATTACAAGCAGCCAGGAAGAAACAATTTGAATATTGTGGAAACAAAATCAGGATAACCCAGGATCTGGCAGCTTCTACACTGAGGGATAGAAGGGCTTGGAATATGATATTCTGGAGGGCAAAGGAGCTGGGATTAAAACCAAGAATCACCTACCCAGCAAAACTGAGTATCATGTTTCAGGGGAAAATATGGTCATTCAGTGGAATAGAGGACTTTCAAGCATTCTTGATGAAAAAACCAGAGTTTAATAGAACATTTGACATTTAGATACAAGAAGCAAGAGAAGCATGAGAAGGTAAACAGGGAAAAGAAATCATAAGGAACTTATCAAAATTGAACTATTAACATTCCTAGATGGAAAAACTATAACTATAACTGATGAAACTTTTCTCAGTATGAAAATAGTTGAAGGGAATATATATATGAGGGTATATGGGCATATGAATACATATGTGAATATGTGTATATATGTTTACAGGTAGACATAGATAGAGGGCACAGGACCAATTTAATAGGAAGGGATGATACTTAAAAGGTGAAATTAAGAGGTGAGAGAGGAATATAATGAGAGGAGATGGGGAGAGACAGAATGGGGTAAACTACCTCATATAGAAGAGGCAAGGGAAAATGGTTACAATGGAAGGGAAGAATAGGAAGGCAAAAGGGAATGGGTCAACCTTATTCTCATTGAATTTGGCTTGGGGAGGGAATGAAATACACACTAAATAGGGTATCTCACCCTACAGGAGAGTAGGGGGTAAGGGGATGAGAGGGGGGATGATGGAATGGAGGGCAGGCTGAGGGAGGAGGGAAGTTGGAAGCACCCACTTTTGAAAAGGGACAGGATCAAAGTAGAGAATAGAACAAGTGGGAGGTGGGATAGGAGGGAGGGAAATATAGTCAGTCTTTTACAATATATCTACCATGTTATTTTTTTTTGCATTAGCTACACATGTACAACCTATACTGAACTTCTTGTCTTCCCGGTAAGGGGAGGAAGGGAATGAATCTGGAATTCAAAGTTTTAAAATCAAATGTTTATATATATATATAGTATTATTAATACTATTTTACATGTAATTGGGAAATAAGATATACAGGTACTGGGGCATAGAGATCCACCATGCCCTACTGGAAAAGTCGAAAGGGGTATGGGAGAAAATATGGGAGAGAGCAGATTGGAGGAGGGGATATCCTGTGGGACTGCTATTTTGGGGTGGTGGGTAGGGGAACAATGGAGAGAAAATTTGTAACTCAAAATCTGGCAGAAATGAATGATGTAAATCATAAGTTAATAAAGCATTTGAAAAATGGGAAAAAAAAGAATTACCTAGGGCAGTAAGAAAGCATATGACTTACCCAAGGTCACAAAGCAAGTATGTGTCAGAGGTGGGACTCAAACCCAGATTTTTCTGGTTTCAAGGAGACCTCTCTATCTATTGTGCCACCCTGCCTTTCACTTTTATGTTTATAGTTTTTCTAAAATAAACCAACTTTGCATTGCTGGCATAAATCCAACTTAAAGAAAAAAAAAGAAATTCCATTCTAAGTATACCCATCTCCTCAACAAAATCATCTGAGACATCAACCTTGTGATTATCATACATTGCATTATTAGGTAACCCTTAAGAAGAATGCATTGGTAAGTCAATAAGTATTTATTAAATACCTACTATGTATCAGGCACTATGCTAAGTGCTAATGATACAACAAAAAGGCAAAAGAGAAAAAAGATAAACCATCTCTGCTCTCAAGTCCAAGGGGGGAGGAAAAGGCAAACAATCACAAACAACTACCAAAAAGTACAAATGAGATACATTGAGGATAAATTGCAGATAAGTTTAGAAGGAAGATAATAATGTTAAGGATGACTGGGGGAAAACTTCTTTGCAGAAGCTAAGAATTTAGCTGAAACTCAAAGGAATCAAGGGAAGCCAGGAGGTGGAACTGAGGAGGGAGAGAGTTCCAAGATTGGGGAACAGCCAGTGAAAATGCCTAGAGTCAGGAGATAGAGTGTCATGTTCCAGGAATAGCAAGGAGGCCAGTGTCACTGGATCACAAAGTATGGGAGAGGAGTAAGTTGTAAGAATACTGAAAGGTAGAAAAGAACCAGGTTGTGAAGAACTTAAAAAGTCAAGCAGAATACTATATATTTCATCCTGAAGATAATAGGAAATCACTGGAGTTTGTGTAGTAAGAGGGTGTGACCTGGTTAGACTTGTGCTTTAGGAAAATCACTTTGACAGCTGAATGGAGGATAGACTTGGAGAGGAGAGAGATTTGAGACCAACTATAAGGATACTACCGTCCAGGTGTGAGGTAGTAATGGCCTGCACCAGAGTGATAGAGTTATACCTCTTCACATTTAACTAATTCCTGAATTTCCACTCTTATTTCACCCAATCTACATTTGGGAATGGAGTGACTTATGATTGCCTTGCATTGATCTGTTATATGTTGTATACCCTGGAGCTGAGGATATTGTTGACAAAAGGCAGTATGAAAACCTTGTCTATAAAGAATAAGATGTTGCCAATCTTGTTACATGCTAGTATGTAATACAAGATTGAAACATTTAGTCTGTACTCATGATTTGCCTGCTTTAGTGGTCAATGCCATTTGCGACAAAGAATTTCCATTAGGTGTGAGTATTGCTATTTCTGGTTTTTCCAGTGGTGTCAGTACCAGGAATGCCAATCATTCTGACCTCCACCTCAACTGATCTTTATAAGCATTTCTACTAGGGCCAACCTGCAACCTTGTGTATTTATTAGATTCATTGAAACAGTTAAGTCACAGTGGTCAGGTGCTAACCCAATCAAAGGTATCATCAGAACTTAATTGGCTATATTCATGAATATCTGCTAGGCTTCCATAGCTCCCATAGAGGTACCAACTCATACAGGCTCTTTGTTGTATATCACCCTGGTTGACATTCTCTTCACTTTGCCATTGCCACCCCCATCTATGACTCACCACATGGATTATGGGCTGGGCTTTGAGAAAGATACTATTGAGACGGATATTATTGTTATTATTATTTTATCATTCATCACCTGAGTCTCCTTTCTCCTTGAGTAAGCAAATCGAAATAGGATTAAGCATGAAATTCCCAGGTGCAAAAACTCTCGTTTTATGCAATGGCTGAGTAGAAACAGAATATTGTTACATCATCTTTCAGAATAAGGAAACATCACTCTCTGTGACCCAGAGCTGGAGGTAGGTTCTGGGGCTGTGAGGTTCTCAGGGCCCTCAATGGGCTTCTAAAGTAGGGAAGCCATGACTTCACCAGCAGCAGCTGTGAGGCAAATCTGTCCCTAATCAATGGAGCCGATGGCCAGGCTCACACAAGCAGTCAGTTGCTTTTACAAACTGCCCCCATCAGGGCCAGTAATTATGAAATGCATTGACTAATGCTCCAGCCAGTTCTCCCCTTACTCCTCCCCCACCCCAAGCAAATGGCTCCTCTAAAGGAGTTCTGCCCAAGTTTAAGCAGCCCAAACAGATTGAATTACAGACCTGTGATTAACTGCTATAGCAACTGCATAACAATCTAGGGGATTACTGAAGTGGGTGGGGGGAGCATTGAAAGGAAGAGCAGCTTTGTTTACTTGTGGGGAGCCCAAGGGAAAGATGTGAGGTTTAGGTAACCTTTCCCCTAGGCAAATCTGAAACTTTCTAAATGTAAAAGAAATAGGAAGAAAATCAAGACCAAAAGAAAAATAGAGCAAGTTTTCAGGGAAATGAAGAAAGGAATTTCACCCTGGCCAAGGGCTGTTGACGTAGTCAGACTTGAGCCACGGGGATCTTTTGGTCATATTTGGGGCTTGCTAGGAATCAGTGGAAGCCAAAGGTCACTGCACATGCAGCACCCAGGCCCTGAACCTGAACCTGAACCTGACGTGGGTCTCTCAGCTGTGCTCTCCGAGCAAGGTCAGATAGCAATTTGCAAATGTTAGCAAATTCCAGCCGGGCTTTGAACCAATGGTTTTGTTCTTTGAAATGTCACGGTGCAGCAGTCTAATTGGAGGGTTTGGGTAAGGGAATGAGGGTTTTCCTGAGTAAGAGAAAAAAAAAAAAGCAGACTCAACCATGAAAATGCCAAGCTGGCTGTCCTGTTTCTTTAAAAAAAAAAAAAAAGCCCTGTATCAGAGCAGGAGAAATCCAAACCTTTTTTTTTTTTTTTTTTAAGCCCCATGACTGTTTTGAACAGAACAAACACCTATTACATGAAAGAAAGACATTTTTTAATGATCACAGCAACAGGATACACTAGCTGCTCGGTCACCTAAGTGTTTTTGGAAGAGGAAAAGAGCTATTCAGCATTAAAGATTCAGGAATGTCTGTTGACATATTAAGGAAGCAACCTCAGGGGACAGCTGACAAGGCTCCAAGAAGCATTACCAAGGGAACAGTGACGCAAATGTGTTCCATTTTTACAGGCTGGCACTCTGCCAGACTCTCTCGCCTGATGTCTGATGTAATGCTAATCCCTATCTGGGTTAGTGTTGCTTAGATATCAACTCAAGCAACTCAGTCAGCTGCAATCAATAGCATGCTCTTTTTATAGAAGATAGTAAAAAAGAGATTGTGTGTACAGACATGTGTGCATGCACACATGTGTTTATCCATATTCTGGTATGGGAGAAATGTGCATTGTGCCAATAAATAGACTGCAAAAGAAAAGACATGTCTAATATAGAATCTTATAGTTACCTTAGCAATACAGACTTTCTTTCTTTGAATATATAGTAGTTTTTTTTAAATGTGGCTATTCCATAACATCAGGTCTTTTTCTGAAAGCTTAACTAAGTATCTTGTCCTAATTCATGACTGAGAGAAAACAAAGAAAAAACCCCAAAGCATTAATTAGTCTGGAATAGGAAAATGTTTTTTTTAAATTTTTATTATAATTACTGAATAAATGGTCTTATTTCTTTTTTAACCTACAAATGAAGTGACTTTAACCAAGAAATGTGATTTTTTTTTCTTGAGCTGCTTTCTTTAGACCATTATTGATTTTTACAAGTTATTTCTCATGAATAACAAATACCATTTTAGTCCAAATATAGATCATAACTTGTATAGAATGCACTCCTACAATGAGATATAGTTGAAAGTTTTAAAAAATGTATATAGATACCGAAAATAATTCACAAAAGTATTGAATGAAAATATTGTGGAAATTGATTTATTTTTTTCCCAATTCAAATAAAGACATTTTATTCATTTTATAATCACTGATCTCATCTTGATTATTTTTGCTGTCTTTCCTTCATGCTACTCACAATATAATTATTAGTCTACTTTTGTATAAGCCAGATTTGAGGCAAAATAGCCTTCATTTGGACCCATAAAGTAATAGTGCAAAGAGAAGTCTAGGAGCCGAGATTTAGAAGTAATAGGGTCTTACTGATCTCGATTCTGGTCTAATGCCCTCATTTGATGGATGAAGAAACTGAGTCCTGGAGAATGATTTACCCAGCATCACACAGGTGGTAAGTAGCAGAATCAAGATTCAAACCAAGGTACTGTCATTCTAAATCTGAATCCACCAGACCACACAGTGCTTCTCCGCCTGCTGTTTATGCTAGGTGCCCTCCATTGTATCTCTTTCCATCAAACTCTAACACTAAAGAAACACTGCTGAGGCTACAGGGGCTGGGGTACTATGTTATTGGCCTTGATGTTATTCCATCATTTCAGGTGTGTTGGATCCATCATGACCCCATTTGGGGTTTTCTTGGCAAAGATACTGGAGCAGTTTGCCATTTCCTTCTCCAGCTCATTTTACAGATGAGGAGACTGAGGCAAATAGGGTTAAATGACTTGCCCAGGGTCACACAGCTGGTATCTTTTGAACTCAGGTCTTCCTGACTCCAGGTTCAATGTTTTATCCACTGCACCACCTAGATGGCGTTTGGCCTTTTCCATTAAGAGGTGCTTTTGCTCTGGAACAAGATTCATGATATGGATCAGGTTAAGTTCTGGGGTTCCTGGCTTCTAATTAGGCTCCATTTTCTCATAATATTCAACTCATTACACCTCCTCCCCCAAATTCAATGCCTCAAAGACATCATTTAAAATGTAAGTTTAGACTCACATCTAGGATTTCTCCAAAATGGAAAGGATATGGTACTCACAACATGAATCAGATATGGGACAGGTATTTACTTCCTCACACACAAAAGGAATACTAAATACAGAACACTCACGGGTATGCATTTTTTACAAAAAGAATATTAAGTCACTTTGCATATAACTAGTGTTATCATTTGTTGAGTCTGATATTTAAACCTTGTCAGTCATCAAACATATATTAAATGCCTACTATATGCCAGGCAGCTAGGTGGCACAAGTGGATAGGGTGCCAGCCCTAGAGTCAGGAGGACCTGAGTTTAAATCCAGTCCCATATACTTACTAATTGTGTGACCCTGGGTAAGTCACTTAACTCTGTCTTCCTCAGTTTCCTACTCTGTAAAACGAGCTGGAGGAGGAAATGGCAAGCCACTCCAGTATCTTTGACAAGAAAACCCCCAAAGGGGTCAGGAAGAGTTGGACACAACTAAAATATGGCTAAAGATCAAGTGTATCAGGCACTGTACTAAGCAAACTCTGGGGATACAAAAGGAGGTAAAATACAATCTCTGCCCTGAAGGAGCTCACAACCTAATGGAACATAAAGCAGTTTTAAATGTTGTTGATGGGACATTTTATATTTTACATTGGGATGTTCTCCTTTCAAATCTTTGAGTACATCATTTTGCACCATATAAAGGGTATGAAACCTTGAGTGACTTAGAGGTTTTAGGAAATCGAGAATGACCCATTCACCACTTGTAAAGGAAATGGAAATAAATGTTTGGGTTTTTGGTTCTTTATTTTTGCTCCTCTGAGAGAGGTATGAAGAAGCTTTTCTGTTGTCATTGTTCAGTCATTTTTCCATTAACTTGTTGGAATTATAGGGCAATTAGCCAATGACTGGTTTAAGGATTAACCATGCTTTTAGCATAGTTGGTCTTTAAAAAAGGAAGTAGCCAGACATGTTTTCACAGAATTCTGTCCGCTGGCAACAGAGAAGAGACGTATCTTTGGAGAAATAACCCAGCTTTTGATAGGGAGTCACTCTTTGTCTTTTACTTTTAGTGAAACTGGGTGGATTTTTCTCCTCTCCCTACATTGGTAATAGAGTATTTTGCAGCACAGTAACTTTTCCAAGAGGCACCACAGCTAACAGAGAATAGGTCAGGAGAACAAAGCCATGGAATCATTCAAGAGAGTCAATCCTAGCGTCAGAGATTTGAGCAGCACAGTGAAGAGAGCACCAGCCCTGGAGTAAGGAGGACCTGAGTTCAAATTTGACCTCAGACACTCGACACTTACTAGCTGTGTGACCTTGGGCAAGTCACTTAGCACCTTCTGCCTTACCTCCCCCCCCCCAAAAAAAAAAATAAAAAGGGAGAGTTGAGCTGCAAAGAGGCCTACATCCAGGCAGCCCAGTAGAACAATCTGCCCAGCAGAGATGCTGCTTCCAAAGGTGTTAGAAAGACACCTTAGAAGTGGAAAGACATTGGAATCCCTACAGTGGTAGAGGTGTGAATTGTCTTTGCCACGTGTCTCTTCCTTATCTGTGTATTTCTCTCCTGGTTTAACCCATCTGCAGAGATGGTCACAGGTGATGATTAGGGTATGGCTGCTGCTGTGCATGCTACAGGTAAAAGTTGAGTAGTTGAGTGACAGGTGGACACAAAGGTGGAGAAGCAACCTGAAAAGGACTCAGCAAACCCTCACCCCACTGGTGCTAGTTATCCCTGAACACTCCATATATCCCTAGGTCGAAGGTAACCAACAGGTTTCAAACCCTTTGATGAGTGATGGGCATGTCTACCTCAAGTATACAAAGACTTCCCCCCAAGATGAATAGGCATTCAATAGCCATGAAGGAGGCTGAAGCAGACACAGTGGAGTTTGTTCAGGTATCAAAGACTCCAAGGTCATCCACTGCATCCCAAGCTATGGCTGGTCATCCTGACCTGTGTCTCGCCACTGGACTTTGATGACTCTGGAAGAGAGACTGAGGCTGTGGAACTCTGCTTCACTTAAGTCCAATTCATAAGAAAGGCAAGATGATGCCAATGGTTCTCTTCTGGCAGTCCAGCAGTCTAAATAGGATTAAAATATAATTGGGAAAAGTTTAACAAAATTAAAATGTAATACAGCATAATATTTATTACATGTACATAAGACAGTGTTTTATACAGAGAGAACTAAAAATACGAGATGTTAATTACATATATAAAACATAGATAATATTAATAGTTATATATACATAAAATAATGTTAATTTGTATTTTTTGAGTCAATAGGATGTCAACAAAGACCTGTTTGTATTTGACACCACTGTGATTCACTACTCTAGTGACACAGGTTTATGGGGGGCATGTTTTGTGCTTAGTGCTCATTTTATATCATTCCAGTAAATGACTGATTTAAGCTAACTTGGTCCTCTGGCTTACTATTAATGTTAAAGGGACTAAGAGGGGCTTATAAGCTATAGTTTTAGGAGTATGGGCCTGCAGAGTACCTTGAATCTGGAGTATCCTGGAGGGGGCTATGTATACATTATTTCATGCAATCCTGTTAACTCTATGAGGCAGCCAGAACAAGTATTATTAAATTCAAAGGAGTTAAGTGACCTACCCAAGGTCACAGAGCTAGTAAATGGCTGTGCTGGGACTCAAACACATCTTCTAACTGCAATTTTAGGGTTTGTTTTTCCTACCATCTTATGATTCTTCCCTTATGATGATTCCATGGAAATGTAATCTTAACTAATGCCTTACTTTAGTGAGATGAATTTTACTCCAGTATCTCCAAGTCTCTCTCCCTCTCTTTTTTTTTTAGCTTTTTGGAGGGCAATTGGGGCTAAGTGACTTGTCCAAGGTCACACAGCTGGTAAGTGTTAAGTGTCTGAGGTCAGATTTGAACTCAGGTCCTCCTAATTCCAGGGCTGGTGCTCTATTGACTGTGCCACCTAGCCACCCTTTCCAAGTCTTTCTAGCAATAATGACTATAGATTAGGAAACCAGAGCATGGGAAGGTGAAGAAAAAATTGATTGAGAACTAGATGGGCCCTTAGAAATCATCTAGTCGAAACTGCTCATTTTGCATGTGATGAAACTGAGGACCAGAGAACTACAGTGAGTTGCCCATGGTCACACAGGGCATAAGTGGTAGAAACAGTATCCAACCTCAGGTCAGTAGTCCAAGTTCAGCATTATTTCTACTATACCACACCTCCTCCCCGAGGATAACTCAAGGTTATAGAAAATAGATTGAAAACTATGTGCTTTAGACTTTAAAATTAGTATCTGATCCACCAAGTCACTCTAACAGTATATGAATGGAGTTTTCCTTTCTCTGAGCCAGATGAATGGTGACTGGTTACAGAGACATGGAATGGATTACAGTACTTAGGAAGGCCTTTAGTTTTGTATTACTCTGTGCTGACAGATGAGTTCTCCTCCATTCAGCCCACAGTTGCTAGAATAGTCTTTATTAGTTTTTTGGTCACTGTCAATTCCCTTCTCAAGAGTCTTGTATGGGTACCTGTTGTCTGTGGCATCAAATTGAAGCATTTCTGCCATCTTTTTTTTTTCATTATTTATTTGTGAATAATCTCCCCTCAAGCCAACAACTCACCATCTCTTACACAGAGCTTTCTTGTGCCTTATCCTCTGCTTTTTCTTATTCTATTCTCTATATCTGAAATGTCTTCTTTTGCTATCAATAATCACTTTATTCACTTTCCAAACTCAACACAAAACCCATCTGCTTCAAGAAATGTTTATTAAGGAAGTCCATTCCATTCTAATCACTGATTTTCCTGTTTCTATTCAGCATTTAAATATAATTTTTGTACTATATTAATTTTAAACATCTATATGCCTTTCAAAAACATTTCTAATTTATTGGACCACAAATCGAGAAGGGGTCTTATAGCCTCTCTAGTTCAATCAACTTCATTTTACATCTGAGGAAACTGAGACTTGGTACCATTAAGTGACCTGTCTAAAGTAACACAACTAGTGTCTGAGACATTGTGAATTTCAATATATTGTGAACTTACAGTTTCCTGATGCTGAGTCCAGGACTTTATCTGCTATGGCACATGTAGACTTTATATCTGTAATTAGGTTGTAAAATTCCTGAAAACAGGGATTTCTATTATTGACTAGTTTCTACTAACTAAATCTAAAAATGCAAATCCCTTTCAATGCTTCCAGAAATGCATGTGTGTGTGTGTGTGTGTGTGTGTGTGTGTGTGTGTGTGTCTGTGTGTCTGTGTTGGAGGTTTCTTGGTCACTTTTCCTCCATACTCCATATACTCCCCTATAATCCTTCTGCCACTAGATATATGTTTCCAAACAATAGAAGCTTAAGGGTTAGGGGCTAGATTTGAAATGCATTGATACAGGGAAAGGCCAACTAAGGATATTCCCTCTACCAACACAGGTGAGCACCTTTTCTGTACTTTACAGTCTTAGAGAATTGATCAGATACTGAGTGGCAGTGAATTCACTTGCCCAGGGTTTTCCAACCCGTATGTATCAGAGGTGGTACTTGAATCCAGGTTTTCCTAGTTAGGAAGCAGCATGCTAGGAAAAATAATTAGACAACCTTTCAGGACTAATTATATACATGACAATTACATGCAAAAATACTTTTAATTTATGTTGCTCTTACTGATCTGTATCTTACCAACTTTTGTTTGCAATCTCCACATCCTTTTCTGAAATGTTTAGGAGATAGCTTTTGCAAAACATTGGACATGAATATCATTTTTATGTGATTTTTGTGGAGAAATAGGGTGCACCACAGCTGTTATTTTTTTCCACATACCCCAGTCAATCTGTCATGCATTTACTGTGTTTTATAAATATGTGGCATATTTGAAAATATATTGTTCACATATTTTGCATGTTTTCAGCTCCTAGCATACTAAAAATACATTGTCACAGTTTTATAACATAGGACTCAGAAACAATAGGATCTTCTTATTTAAAGATTCCATATATGACAGAAGCGCTGCCCAGATTAGTGCATTCAATATTTATAAAAAAGATATGTATGTGTGTATTTGTGTGTATTCCTTCCTATTTCTTCTGCTCCTTCTCTGTGTCCACTGTCTTATACACATCTGGTATGTGGAGAATTCCTGATACAAATGGGGCCATAAGGTGTGACTCAAATTTTTATCACACAAGGCTATTTACTCAGATCATTACAGCATGTATTTTTAATTTAACCTAAAAAACAAAGCAGGTTTAACTATTCAGGTATCTTTCCACAGATGAATTTCCCTTTCTGACAAGTCAGCAAATCTACTGAGATAGTAAAGTACCTGACCTCCTTGGGATTTGCTGAAAATTATGAGGACTGGGTTATGCAAAAAAAAAAAAATTGCATGTTTTCATATAAATAGAAAGACTTTCATGTTTTCTTTTCTACATAAGTGACAAGTCCTATATCTTGCTGAAAGTCTGAGACATAGACATAACCATCTGTCACTAATGGGGGAAAAAAGGGAGGGTGAAGGAAGCTAGGTAACTACTATAAAAATATCATGACTCAAATTATAAGAATATGATGTTTATTAAACAAGAAAAAGTAAATTAGATATCTTCATTCTTTCCCTTTAAGTAATCTATAATTTTATAAATAAACAAGCCCAATCTTTAACCAGCAAGTTTCATTTTAAAGGCAAAATGAGCATGGAGCATGCACCTAATACATTCAAGTCAAGTCAGTAACATTTGTTAGTGCCTACTATGTGCCAGGTACTGTGCCAAGGGCTGTCATTTCAACAGAAATGCTAATTACCCCAGTGTTTTCGGCTGTTATAATTCCTTCATAAGATGTAAGCTCCAGGAAGGCAAGGATTATTTAATTTTTGTCTTTTTATCCCCAGCACCTAACACAGTTCCTGGCACATAGTAGGTGTTTAATAGATGTTTATTGATTGTTGTGTATTTAATTTTTCATCCACCCAAATCCACTTTTTATTGTGGGAAGATGATGCTGGGTTCTTCAAGGGTTGGCTAATACATTGTAAGCTTTGGCAGAGACTAACTGGGTCAGGGGAGGTGGTGGTGGTGAGGAGGCAGGTGAATAAAACACTGGACTTGGAATCAGGAAGACTAATCTTCATGAGTTTAAAGCTGGCCTTACACACTTACTAGCTATATGACCCTGGGCAAGTAATTTAGCCTTGTTTGCCTCAGTTTCCTCATCTGTAAAATTATCTGGAGAGAAGGAAATGGCAATCATTCCAGTATCTTTGCCATGACAACCCCAAAATGGGGTCACAGAGAGTCAGAAAAGAGTGAAGTGACTGAACAGCACCTGGGGGAGGGGGGTGAGTAAGTGATCATCAGGACAAAGACATAGAGTTCTTAGGCGTTATCTAGTCTAAGCCCCCCATTTTCCAGGATAGTCTATAGTGAGGATATAGCATATGGTAAGGATTATAAAGGAGTGCTGTGACCTGTTGGTGCTCTGGTAAAGTGAAGTTTAGAAGGAGAAAAAGTCAGACCTTGAAATGTAAAGGATACAAAGGAAAGATTCAACATCTTAGAAAGGATCTGAGGCTTGGACTTCTCAATTTTGCATAAGGAGGAGGAAGAAAGCTAAGAGATAGTGATCTAGCCCCAGAGTACAGAGCATTTCCATAACTTTGTCGCCAGCCACTGCCCAGTAGAAGTCTGGGAAATAGTAATTTAGCTAAGTTAACCATAATAAGAAAATGTGGAATTAAACTGAGGAAAGACATCTCTGAACCAGAAAGGCTGGTCAGACAAGTGAGGATCAGCCTCTACAGCAACCTGGTGAGGATGACAAAACTCACTCAAAGAGGAGAGGCTTCGGCCAGTCCTAGGCCCTGGAGAACGGTAGCGCTCCAGCTGACAAGTCCAATACATATCACTCAGCTGAGTCAGCAGCTGAAAGTAGTGAAAGGTTATGGGTGCCCGTCAAAGAGTGAGCCCAGAGAGTAGCCTCATCATTCCAGCAGAGATGCCGTCTCCTGCAAAGAGCTCAGCAGCCAAGTGACTTTCCTGGTCCATCCCAGCAGCAGTTGAATCCAGGTGAGTAGTAGAGCGACTCCTATATCTCTGATGCCATACTCCATAGTAAAATGTGTGAGGATCATCTGGAGAAAGAAGCCCCAAAGCTCCAGAGCTCTGAGTTGCTTTGGCCATGTGAGTTTCTTACATGTGTACCTCATTACCATTGTACTTATGTCCACACTTCCATAAGTGCACTCTGGGTATTTGTGAGCAGTTTGCAATTTTTCTTTGTAACTCTGATTCTTGCTATGTCATTTGAGTAAATTGACTTTGCTTAAGAGCCAAATCTACTGGCCGATTATTAAGAAGTGCACCAGTGACTGTGGGCAGCTAGGTGGTACAGAGTGTCAGGTTTGGAGTCAAGAAGACTCATCTTCCTGAGTTCGAATCTAGCCTCAGATACTTACCAGCTGTGTGATCCTGGGAAAGTAATTTAACCGTATTTGCTTCAGTTTCTTCATCTGTAAAATGAACTAGAGAAGGAAATGGCAAACCACTTCAGTGCCTTTGCCAAGAAAACCCCAAATGGGTCTATGAAGAGTCAGACACAGCTAGGAACACCACCAATACCACCATTGATTATTCATAAGCAACTTTTAAGGAGGATAGTAACCAACAGTGTAGCCCAGAGAACTCTGGGAATAACAACAGGTACCTCTCTGGAGACCCAACTTGACAGTGACCCAACTACCGCTAGGACTCTCGTATCCCAGGTGCCACTCCAGTGAGCATCAGATTGTCCCCTTTCTTGACATGACCTCACTCACATTCAGACTGTCCACTGACCTGCTTTCTCTCATCTCTTGCTCTTTCCCTATATCCCCCTTCAACTGTTGCTGTTTTTGTTTTTTCCAGGTGAAAAAATTCCCACTTATGATTAGTAAGAAGCAGAGCTGCGTAGTGGATAGAGAAGTCACTTTGGAGTCAAGCTTCTCCTCTGATACATATTCACTGTATGATCTAGAGCATGTCTCTTAAGCTCTCAGTGTCCCCTGATAACTCTGTAAGAGAATAAGTTAAAGTTGTTCCACATTGATAAAGCAAGTCCCCCTTCCCACAGTTCCTTATTCCGATGAAATCACAGGGTCTGTAAAAGAATGACTTTGGTAGTACCACCTTCTGAACTGACATCAGCACGGAGTTCCAATTCATTAACATGCTATAATAGTACTATTTTATGTAATGGTCGGGCTTCCAAAGTACTTGCACTCTCTCTTATCTCACTGAAATGCCTGTATTGTTATTCCTATTTCCCAGTTGAGAAAACTAAGGTACAGAGTGGTGTATTGGCTTACCCAAAGTAAGAAAACTAGTTATTGGTAATGCCATGACTAGAACCCAGATCTTCTCAGTCACTGTGCTTTCCTCTAGCCCTTGTTGCCTTAAAATTATCTTCAATCAAGGTTACTGATTTATATCATTATTCTTTCCCAAACCTTGTTGATTAGGAACCTTTAATAAGTCACTTCTAGTAATGAATTACATTGAAACCTGGTAGCCTAAAAGTATAAATTCATCTCCAAATACTAGGTAATGCTTAGTATGATTCAATCAATTTTCTATTATATTAAGATAGGGAGCCCCCGTTGTTTTTGTTGTGCAGTGGTGTCTGACTCTACATGATCCCATGTACTTTTTGTTCGTGGGGTTCTCTTGGCAAAGATATGACAGTGGTTTGCCATTTCCTTCTCCATAATGTCCACATTTTATAGATGAAGGACTGAGGCAAATAGTGGTTAAGTGACTTGCCCAGAGTTACATAACTAGCAAATGTCTGAGGCCAGATTTGAATTCAGATCTTTGTGACTCCAGGCCTAGCGCTCAATCTATTACACTACCTAGCTTCCCTAATGTCCAATGTAGAAACTCCCTATGTTTTTGCAAATGCAACTCTCTGTATCTTATCATCTTAGAGAACTGCAAGGGGAGACTGACAGGTTAACTGGCTTGTCCAAACAGCAGGTGTCAGAAGTAGGATTTGAACCCAGATCTTCCTGATTTTAAGAGTAGCCCTGGATTTATAGTACCCTGCTGTCCTTACTACAAATCTATACAAATTAATTTAATACAAAAATGATGGTACCTAAGAAACCTAAGACTTAGTACTTATACAGGAGAATCTTACATTCAATCCAACAAATAAACATGTTTATTAAGCACTTACTGTATGTAAGATCCTACAGTAGGAACAGGAGATACAAAGACAAACACAAAATAGTCCCTAATCTCCAAGAGCTTACATGGTATTGGGCAGAAACAACATGTACATAGAGAATTAATGCCAACATCTACAAAATAACTTCTAAGGGGAGGACGCTAACACACAGGGGAGGAGATCTTACCTTTTTGGTTTTTTCATAATGAATTGCATTGGCGGTCTAGTGAAGTCTATGTGTCCCTTCTCTTAATAGTTTTTTAAAATGTGTGAAATAAAACCCATAATATTACAACAGAGATCTATGATATTGAAATATAGTTTCCAAATATATACGTATATATATATACATACACACACATATGTATATACCCTAGGTTAAGAACTCCTGACCTAGATGGATAAGGATAGTGTTCCTTTTAGAAGGAGCAGTTGAATAGAACTTTATTTTTTATTATTTTTTCAATAAGCATTTTTTATATTTTTTCACATTAAAAATTTAATTTATGAAACAAAACACACATTTCCATAACAGTATAATTTTTAAAAAGATGATTTCACATAAAATTGCAAATCTATCATGTACAACTTGCTATTTCTTTTAAATATCTAATGAAGTTATGAATTTCAATGAAGCTAGGTCTTCTGGGAGGTAGAGATGAGGAAGAAATAGAGCTAGGCACGGAGGAATGCCTGGACAAAGACACAGGGGGTAGAGGTGGTCTACTGTGTGCTAAAGCAATAAGCAGGCCACTTTGACTACAATATTAACTGTAGGAAGGAGAGCAATATAATATAATTCTGAGAAGGTAGACTGAAGGCAGATTATGAAGGCCTTCAAAAGCCAAACAGAGGAGCTTGTATTTTGCCCTTGAGGTGAGAAGGAACCACAGGGTCTTTTCAAACAGAGGAATGACAGGATCACACCTCTGCTCCCGAAATATCAATTTAGTAGTGCTGTGGAGGACTGACTGGAGAGAGAGGAGACAAGAGGCAGGGAAATCGTTTAGGAAACTATTACACCAGTCCAAGAGAGAGGTGATAAAGGCTTGCACTAAGGTAGTGACCATATAAGGGGAAAGAAAGGCACAGATACAGATGTGAGAGATATTGTGAGAATAAAATCAACAAGATGTGGCAGCTGAATGGATGTGAAGAGTGGAGAAAAGAGGAGAATTGAGGATGACTTTGAGGTTGCAAACCTGGCCTATTAGAAAGACAAAAATAGGGAAATTAGGAAAAGAGGAGAGCTTGGGAATGGGGAAGGGAAGATAATGAATTCTATTTTGGATATTTGAGTCTGTGTCATTATGGGATACCCACTTTGAAATGTCAATAGGAAGTTGATGATGCTGGCCTGGGACCCAAAAGAGAAACTCTGGTTGGATATCCAGGGAGTCATCTGCTTTGGTGTGATGATTGAACCCTTGAGAACTGCTGAGATCATCAGGTAGAGAGAGTGAAAAGAGAGAATGGAGCCCCAGACAGAGCCCAGGGATATATCCATGCATAGGGGGTATTCAATTCAATTCAAAAAATGTCTATAAACTCCAAGGTCTGTAAAATGTTTTAAGCTTTTTAAGGAAAGTGTAACATAAATATAAGGTATAATAATGATAAATAGCACTAATAATTACACCACTAGTAATAAAACCTGTCCTGTCACTGAGAAATAACTGTGCTAGATATATTTTACATTTATATGGTAGCTCAGCTGCTAATGGGAAGGTCTCATGGCTAACATTAGCAACTGCAATTAAACACATCACATCGATACTTCAAGAAGACACTTTATTCCTCCCATAGCTTGAGTTCTTTTGAGAGGAACAGTTGGGTCTCATACAAATATCTCAGGAAAATCTCTGGAACACTAGGATTTCAGCAGGCCTTCACGCTGGGCTCATACCATAGGGTCTTAGAGCTAGAATGGAATGTCAAGGTCATTTTTATGACCCCTTCATTGTATAAACAAGGAAAGTGAGGCCTGTTGCCTAGAGTCATATAGGGAATATACACAGAGCTGGGATTTGAACCTACATCCTTAGACTCCAAATCTAGTACCCAATCCCTTGTACCACACGGCCTCCCTGCTCCTCCAAGTGCAAAATTCATATTTGTCCTAAGATTCTGGAAAATATTCTTTACTTTATGGCCTCAGAGGATTTCCCTTACATGCTTAACTAGCATTTAATTTTAAATATTTCTCTCAGTGCCTAATTTTTCAAACAGAAGTTCCTGATACTTTTTTTGTTATTGTTTGAGGGGTGAGGAAGAAGCATATTAAGAGAAAGGGAGAGGGGCGGCCAGGTGGCTCAGCAAGTAAGAGCACCGGCTCCAGTGTCGGTATGACCTGGATCAAATCCGGGCTCAGATACTCAGCACCACACCCAGAAATAACTGCCGTGTAACCTTGAGCAAGTTACTTAACCCCGATTGCTTTAAAAAAAAAAAAAAAAGAGAAAGGGAGACAGTGTAAACAAAGGCTAGACAAAAGAAATATTAACCTCTTTCCTCAAAGAACTTATAGTTGAAGAAACAAAGCATAGTAGACCAGGAACAACTGGATGGTAGAGTGGATAGAGTAATAGACTTGAAATCAAGAAGATGCAAGTACCTGGGTAAGTCACTAATCTTTCAGCCTCAGTTTCCCCATCTATAAAATAAGGATAATAATAGCACCTTATTTCACAGGGTTATTATGAGGCTTAAATGACTTATCATAGGAAAAGTGCTTTGTAAAACATAAGGTGTTACAACTGCTAGCTATTATTATGGTGAACTGATGCATAAAGGACAAAAGAAATTCTTCAAGGACATAACAGAGGTGATCAAGGGAACCCCTGATTTGCTGCTCAAGGACATGTACCATGGAACTCTACTTGTCCTCTGGCTACTTGCTGAACCATATGCTACTTGCTTGGATCACACAAGGAATTCCTGATTGGTCCCCAGGGACTGAAGGATTGCTCCAGTTCGTCCTATCAGGGGTTCCCCTGGTGACCCCTGTTATAAAAAGTCATACAAATATTTACCAACATATGGAGGAATAAAGCACAAAATTAAATTTTAAAGATTGAGGTTATCTAGAATGTGTGTGTGGCTATATCTGTGTGTCTCTGTGTCTATGTATCTGTGTGTTACAGTGCAAATGTAAGGATAGCATTGGGAAGAAAGTATATATTTTTGTTGTTCAGGGGTATCTGACTCTTTGTGACCCTGTGGACCATATTATCCATTCCATATGTGGACCATTCCTTCTTCAGTGGATTAAGGCAAACAAAAGTTAAATGACTTGCCCAGGGTCACACAGTTAGTAAGTGTCTGAAGCCATTTTTAAATTCATGTCTTCCTGACACCAGGTCCAGTGCACTATCCACTGTGCACTATCCACCAGGTGACCTTGGACGCTTACTAAGCAAGTCACTTAACCCTGTTTGCCTCCATTTCCTCATCTGTAAAATGAGCCAGAGAAGGAAATGGCAAACCACTCCAGGATCTTTGCCAAGAAAGCCTAAAATGGGATCATGAAGAGTCAGACACCACCAAACAACAACAATGTAATTTTGACTTCATCATCAGTAGTGGGTATGGGTCTCTTGTATGAAGATCAGAAAACGGCCAAAGGCAAAATGTAAGTTAAAGGATAATAAATTGTCTATGAAGTGATTCCAATTCCGCCCCTTGGTTCAAGCAAATCCCTATTCTCTTCAAAAAAATGATTTCTCTTCTATTGTACCTTCCAAATAAAATCACCCTCAATACTATGAATAGTGAATTTACCATTGTGACCAATCTCACCTAGGTATAGAAAAAAGTTGTATATTCCTATTCATCATTCCTCTGCTCTCATTCCTTAAGTATTTCCTTAATACTCCCTGTAGGCTCCTCCCTAATCTTCCTGTTCCCCTTTGCCCTTAGATTGTAGGAATAAAAGTTTGCTGTGCTTGCATGTCAGGGCTTCTGATCTGTAATAATTAGAGCCAACCAAAAGTGGAATGCCCTACTTCGGGATGCAGTGGTTTCTGCCTCTTCTAGGAAAGGCTAGATGACTGACTGCCTGTCAGGTATGATGTAGAGAGGATTTTTGTTCTGAAAAATCCTCCTCACAAAGTTGCCTAAAGAAACTTCCTGAAGCACAACTCCAATGATGCTACTCCCCTGCTCAAGAACCTTTAGTGGCTCCCTATTGACTCTAGGATGAAATACAAACTCCTCAACTTGGCATTTAAGACCTTTCACAATTTGTCTTTAATCTGCCTTTCTAAGTTTATTCTACATTGCTTCCCTTGAGGCTACCCTACATTCAATCTGTGTGTGTGTGTGTGTGTGAGTTTATATATATATATGTATGTATATATATAAATTCATGACACAGGTAGCAAAATGATGTGGATTGAGCATTAGACCTGTAGTGAGAAAGACCTGAGTTCAAATACTAAATTAGAGACTAGCCATGTGATCTTGGACATGTCATTTAACCTCTGTCTCAGTTTCCTCATCTATAAAGTAGAAATAATAATAACACCTACCTCCCAAGGTGATTGTAAGGATAAAATGAGATATTACTTATAAAGTTTTTTGTAAACCTTAAACTTATTTTATAATATATATGCATATGCACATGCATATACACACACACATACATGCTAGCTAAAACAAATTATTATGTAATTTGACCCTCACAATAACAGTAATGAGGTAGGTACTATTATTACCCCCACTTTACAGATGAAGAAACTGACAATCAGAGTTTAAGTGCCTTTCCAAGATTCTCACAGCTAGCACACATTTCTGAGGTAGGATTTAAACTCAGGTTTTTCACACTACAAGCCCAACACTTTATCTAATATATCTTCGGCTGTCTAAAGTTTTCTTCATATCATCATATCAAAACCAATTTATACCCACACCCTCTCTCTATCTCCTTCTAACTGCCCTAATAGAGACACAGTTATCAAGAGTTACAAGTTATCATCTTCCCGTGTAGAGATGTCAACAGTTTAATCTTATTGAATATCATGGGTTTTTTTTTTCTTTCCTGTTTACCTTTTTATACTTCTCTTGAGTTATACTTGAAAGTCAAATTTTCTGTTCATCTCTGGTCTTTTCTTTCTTTTTTTTTTTTAAGCAATCGGGCTTAAGTAACTTGCTCAAGGTTACATGGCCAGTTATTTCTGGGTGTGGTGCTGAGTATCAGAGCCCAGATTTAATCCCTAGGTCATCCCAACACTGGAGCCAGTGCTCTTACTCGCTGAGCCTCCTGGCCACCCCTAAGCAATTGGGGTTAAGTAACTTGCTCAAGGTTACACGACCAGGTGTTTCTGGGTGGGTGCTAAGTGTCTGAGCCCAGGATTTGATCTCCAGGTCATCCCGACACTGGAGCTGGTGCTCTTCTCTGGTCTTTTCATCAGGAAAGTTTGAAAGTTCCCTATTTCACTGAACATCAATATTTTCCCTGAAAGATTATGCTCAGTTTTATTGGGTAGTTGATTCTTGTTTGTAATCCAGTCTCCTTTGCCTTCTGTAATATCATATTCCAAGTCCTCTGATCCTTTAATGTAGAAACTGCTAAATCCTGTGTAATTCTGATTGTGGCTCCTTGATACTTGAATTGTTTCTTTCTGGTTATTTGCAGTATTTTCTCCTTGACTTCTGGAGTTTGGCTACAATATTCCTTGGAGTTTTCATTTTGGGATCTTTTTCAGGAAATGATTGATGGTTCTTTTAGTTACTATTTTACCCTCTGATTTTAGTTTATTAGGGCAGTTTTACTTGATAGTTTCTTGAAAGATGTTGTCCAGGCTCTTTTTTTTTGATCATGGCCTTCAGGAAGTTCAATAATTCTAAAATTCTCCTGGATCTGTTTTCTAGGTCAGTTGTTTTTTCCAATGAGGTATTTTACATTTTCTTCTGTTTAAAAAATTTTTTTCTTTGACTGATTCTTGATGTCTCATAGAGTTATTAGCTTCCATTTGCCCAATTCTAATTTTTAAGAAATTCTTTTCTTCAGTTAGCTTTTGTACCTCCTTTTCCATTTGACTAATTTTACTTGTAAAGGAGTTATTTTCTTTGATGGATTTTTTTTTTCCATTCGACGAATTCTATTTTTCAAGGAGTTGTTTTCTTCAGTCAATTTTTGTGCTTCCTTTTCCAAGCTGTTGACTATTTTTCATAATTCTCCTGCATAACTTTCATTTCTTTTCCCAATTTTTCTTCTTTCTTATTTGATTTTTAAAATCCTTTTTGAGCTCTTCCAAGAGGACTTTTTGGACTTGAGACCCATTTGTATTCTCCTTTGAGTTTTCAGAAGTAGGCAGTGTGACATCTTCTCTGTTGCCATAGTAGTTTTCTATAGTCACAGCTCTCTTCTGTTTCTTACTCATTTTTCAGCCTATTTTTAAAGTTGAACTCTGTTCCTGGGACACAAGGAGACATTATCTCAAACTTCTTATGCTAGGGGTCAGGGACCAGGTCACTGGCTTTCTACTCTGGTGCCTCAGGTGCTTGCAGCTTGCTCACTGCACTGGGAGTGGCCCAGCTTAGTCACAACTTTTGTGCCGGAGTTCCAGGGTTTGCAATTTTCCTTCTGCACTGAGGCTAGAGGCCTCACTGATGGCCTGCTGAGCCAGGACCAAGGGGCCTAGGTTGCTGATCTCTGCCATGGCTAATAGCCTCCTATTGGCTTGACTGGACACCATCTGTGTTGGGCTGTGCTTCCTTTTAACCTAAGTGAGAGACCTTTCCTGAGTCCTTCTGTGTTATCATAAGCTGGAAAATTGTTTCACTCCTTTTTGTGGATTCTGTCACTCCAGAATCCATTTAGAGGCTTGATTTAATGTTGTTTCTGAGGGAAACTGGTGAGAGCTCAGGCAACTTCCTGGCTTCTCTACCTCATCTTGGCTCCTTCCCTCAGTTTAAAGTTCTCAGAGGACTTTATATGTATATATTAATTCATTTGATTTGATCCTCACAACAATCCTTTGAGGTAGGTGCCATTATTAGCCCCATTTTATAGGTAAGTAAACTGAGGCTGAGAGGGGTTAAATAATTTGCCCAGGGTCACACAGCTATCAGGTATCTAAGGCAGGATTTGTATTCAGATCTTTGACTCCAAGTCCAATACTCTATCTGCTATACAACCTAGTTGCCAGATGACTTCTGTATTCCTTTCCAAGTCAGACATTCAATAATCCCAAGGTTCTTCAGCATCAGTATGTGCTTACTCTGCTTCGTGACCCACCAGGCTTGCTCTCAGGTTCCCAAGTAGGACAAGACTCAAACCTAAGGAAAGCTAGGATTCCTCATAAAGCTATGGTATGCCTTGGGCAGCCAGGTGGGTCTGTGGATAAAGAACCAGGTCTGAAGTCAGGAAGGCTCATCTTTATGAGTTCAGATTCACCTTAGACCCTTACTATCTGTGTCACTTTGGGCAAATCATTTAACCCTGCTTGCCTTCATTTCTTCATCTGTAAAATGAGGAAATGGCAAACCACTCCAGTATGTTTGCCAAGAAAATCCCAAATGGGGTCACAAAGAGTAGGCCACAACCGAAAAACGTCTGGACAACAATGCCTTGGGTGTTCTGATGATTATTACCCATTGTACCTAAGTAATACTAAGTAATAATAATGATTCAAGGCTTCAGACAATTTATGATTTCATCAGTGTCAGTTTCTTCACTGACATACAGCACAACCCTTTCAGATCTCAGTCAGTGATTTCATTTGGTTGGCATGGCCAAAATAACTCATCTCTTGGTAGTCAACCATTTGGTGATAGACCTCTCCTGAACAGACCTAGGCTGGTCCTGGGATGATAATCCTTCCTGGATCCTTCCCAGAATGTGTAAGGGCTTGTACTCCACACGCATAAGCTTCAAGAACACAAGGTCACCTCCACACCACAATGAGACAGGCCGGAGCAGGAATTCAGTGGAGGCTAACAGGAACAACAAGAACAGGATTAGCTCTGAGATCGTGGGAATCCAATTAAAGGCCCCACATGATATCTGCAGCAGAGCTCAAGCCCCTTATGAAGGGGGAGAGAATCCTTTTTGGCTGACTCTACTGACTTTCTATTTCCTACAATTCTACAACAAAGATTTGGGAACATGAGAAAAAGGAAACCGAGAAAATGTGTCCTGTGATCCGAATTGAAGCCAAGAACAGGACAGACTATGTGAGCCAAATAGAAATGAGGCCAAGTGTACTTTCTTGAGGCCCCAGCTATTTTTTTTCAAAGCCCAAACCTGTTTAACTGCTTAGTTTGAGTATGGTTCTGGGATATAGTTCACTATGGGAAGGGAAATTTAATTAGTAATGACAACCTCACCTTCATTCTTAGGTCAATATAGTCAAATAGCACATTAACAGTGATGGCTACCAATTGATTCCTGGAAGTAAGAAAAGAGAAAGCAGGTGACACACTTTAATTAAGAGTTCTACTGAGAGAGTCATCATCCCCACCATCAGCTGTGGAAAGCAACAATCGCTTCCCATTGCCAAGCCCAATAAATTCTCAAATTGTACACAATACAAATGTGCTTTAGGTATTTTGTATCACAGTCTATGTGTGTTTGTGGTAATTAAAACCATCATGCTCCCACAATAAGATGTGGAAGATACAAAGCAGAGCACTTACTTTAATTATCTTGCCACCATACTGGAGATACCTAACAGGTAAAGGCTGGATGAGTCCCATTGAGCAGGCAGATAGACTGAGATCCAGAAGGAATTCTTCACTTGCGTAATTGGCAAAGCTAGGATTAGAGTCCCAGAATAAGAAGAGTTCATAGATCAAAGCCTCAGAGCCCTGGGGATCATCCATGGAGGATAAGCTTAACTGAAAATGACCACATTATCTTAAGCACACACACACAAACACACACACACACACACACACACACACACACACACACACACACAC
>NW_027187299.1:1559937-1562482 GCF_028583685.1 Petaurus breviceps papuanus | reverse complement strand
ACACACACACACACACACACACACACACACACACACACACACACACCAAGAAACATTTTTCTCCAAAAATAAAAAAAGACCTTTTTTTTCACTAGAGCTATTGTGGAAAAGACAGTGGATCAAGAAAACATTGCACTTCCTGGGAATTGGAAGCATTTAAGCTGTACTTTATTATCTCATATTAGCTATCATATGTGTCATATGAATAAACTCATTCCTCAGCTTCAACAAAATAGAGTCTTGAGCTCCAGGCACATCCTTAAAATGTCCTGGGTCGAGGCCGAGTATTAGAACATCTGATCCAAAATAAAGAAGGAAGTCTCATCCTGGAATCAGCAAATAAATGATATAAACATTGTTAAACTCTGTGCAGCTATTGGAAGGAAGTAAAACTTGAAAGAACCAGGAATCTGACTAGAACTTCTCTATAGACTGCCTTCCTCCCCACTTTTCTATTTACCCACTGTGGTGTTCTCTCTCTGCAGAATGCTGCCTGTGGTGCTAATTAGTTACTCTGCCTTGAACACTGACTACATAGTTCACAGACCTGCTGGAAGGGGTGTGTGTGAGACCCTCCTGATGCATTTCCAAAGGACTGACATAAATCCATTATCTAGATGGGAGAGGGAAAATAGCCATATACGTTATGAAAAAATGGAATCCTTTCTTTCTGTCTTCTTGTAAAAAAGCCCACACGTTTTCAGGGTAGGGGTACTCTTTACTGTCTGGTTGGATAGCTTTCTATGAGTCCAAAGCCACAGTAACTTGACCTGCCAAATTCAGGAAGGGGAGTTGGGGCTGGGGTATATTTTTCATCCCCACCAAGTTCTGTCATTCTCGTTGTTTTTCCTACCTAGATGTTAGGCAGCGTCTATGGTGTGGGTGAGACATCCTTCCTTTCTGAATTTTCCAGGAAGTACATTTGCCTCCCTCCCCACATGTTCCATTTAATGTAACTCAGACCAATGTTTCATGCTATCCCTCTTAATTCAGGAAAGTTGTGAGCTTGGCAACCGGAGTGGAAACAGACGCAAAGTTGTAGGGGTTGGTTGTGTGTGTATGTGTGCGTGAGTGTGTGCATTTATGTGCATGAGTGTCCATAGTGTTTTTTTCCCATCTTTTTGGTTCATTGTGTGTGTTTTTCATAATGTGCATGGGAGAATTAGACTCAAAAAGCAACTGCTTGGAGAGATAGAAACTCCTGTAATTCATGTTGTGCATAATGGATTTGGCAGGCCCGAGCAAAGAAATTTCCAGAAGTGTTTGCGTGGCAGCAGCTCTTTGCCAATTCACATTTTTTAGCTGTCCTGGCCAGATGCCCGGCCTACAGAAAAAGTCTTGTCTCTCCACCAGTTTGGCTGGCCTTGCTGATGTGTTTCCAAACTGCATGGCAACATTGGATGAGCTTATTTTCAAGTGCCAAAAAAACTCCTGCTACTTATATTGTTACTAAATACCAGATGTGCTTAATAAAGAGTAAGTGGAGCCAAACCTAGGGTAATCAAATAACCTATCATTAACATTTTCTAAAAACAAAAAATGCAATTGGAACACCAGATTACTGTTTTTCTTTGTTTGTTTTACGCCCTATTACTGGAACCCCGAGGGTGATGGGAACAGAACACGGTAGGAGTAGACAGTTCTGGCATGGCTGAGGACGCTGTTTACAATCACACCCCTGCACATCTGAAACATGTGTGAGAAAGGAAAGGCTTAAGCAGATTTCCTCTAGGCTGTTCAGTTCGAGGCTCTCAGGGAGGGAGGAGCGACTGAAGCAGGAAGACAGGAATGAGTGAGAGAGCATTAAGGGTGTCTCTTTAGATCCGTTAATAGCTGCATGGGGGCAAGGGTGTTTATGTGTGCACAGGCCTGCCAAAAATCAGACTTTGGCCCTGAAGAGGAGGGCTCGGAAGGACTGAGGAGAATTGAAGGGGAGGCTGTCATACAATAGCAAATAGTCATAGGTGAATTGATAAAGGTAAAGAAACCAAGAGAACTAGGAGCCATTGGGGGGAAATAAACAGAGAGTTTGAGAGGAGAAGGAAGAAGAATATGGGCAGCAATCTAACAAATTTATTTGCCTCTCTACCCCAGCCCCATAGAATGAAAACCTCTTGAGGGCAGGAACCCTTTCACCTTTGTTTTTGGATCCCCAGTGCCTAGTAAAATACAAGACACAGAGTAGGTGCTTAATGGATGTTGTGGAATTTGAGTAATGAGAGATTTGGTTGGAGATGTCTGCTAGGCTTAGGGTCTAGTAACCAGGAAGCCAGGATATACAGGTAGGCCCTCTCCCTGCCACTTACTTTTTGTGCTTTTAGGATTGTGTATGAGTCTCAAAATCTGTGAGCCTTGTCTTCCTCATCTTTAAGTCATTATTCTTTCTTCCTTCCTTCCTTCCTTCCTTCCTTCCTTCCTTCCTTCCTTTCTTTCTCTTTCTTTCTTTCTTTCTTTCTTTCTTTCTTTCTTTCTTTCTTTCTTTCTTTCTTTCTTTCTTTCTTTCTTTCTTTCTTTCTTTCTTTCTTTCTTTCTTTCTTTCTTTCTT
>NW_027187299.1:1448704-1559927 GCF_028583685.1 Petaurus breviceps papuanus | reverse complement strand
CTTTCTTTCTTTCTTTCTTTCTTTCTTTCTTTCTTTCTTTCTTTCTTCCTGTGATTTTTTTCAGTGGAGGCAGCTCCTATTGGGAAAGTCCTTCTACAAATGCTTAGATGCAGTCTCCACAATTCATAGTCTTAGATAGTTGTCTAAGGGGAATTTAAGTAATTTTTCAAGGGTCACACAGCCAGTAGGTAGCAAAAGGACTTGAACCCAGGTCTTTTGGAAGTTGAGATCAACTCTCGAGTCATAGCATTATGCTATCTCTCACCTGTAAATCTGGGATCCTCATTTTTATATTACCTATAATACAGGGTTGCTATTAGAGGGTTTTCAAATGGTAAAGAACTATACAAATGTGAATGATGAAGATGATGATGGTGATGATGATGATCCATGATGATGTACATGTGCTTTATTTGACATTTCTCTGGGCTAGTTGCCACTACTATGTCTCCTCACCCAATGTATTATCATCTATACTGTTTTCCAAACATTGTTTTAGGAAAGTCAAACTTAGAGCAAGAATGCCATACTGTATCTAGTGCCCAGAAACATTAGGTAAACTAAACCACAAGTCTGATCTGATCAATCATGGATTGTTTGAAAATGTTTGCCTGATGCTGATGTGGAAACATGTATTTTTGTAAAATAATGTACAATTATACTCCTAAAGTCCTCTTCTACTCTTTCCTTAAAGTGTGGATACCCGTTGCTGAGTTTTCAAAACCAACATTCATCAGCATGAATGCTGTAGCATTCAGTGCAGGTCGAATGGTGACTATGTGCTTGTTGTACAAGGACCAGCTAATTTGGAGAAACTTATCACAGAAAGGGGCTAGCTAGGTAGCACACTGGGCTTGGAATCAGGAAGACAACTTCATGAGTTCAAATCCGACCTCAGACACTTGAAGGCTGTGTGACCCTGGGCAAATCAAGTGACCCTATTTGTCTTAGTTACCTCATCTGTAAAACAAGTTGGAGGAGGAAATGGCAAACCACTCCAGTATCTTTGCCAAGAAAACCCCAAACAGGGTCATGAAGGATCAAACACAATGACAAATCACAGAAAGATTGAACACCAATGAATTTTTTTAGACATAAGAACTCATGATGATAGCCTAAGGCATATAAGAATTGCCATCTAAACTGGTAGAGGGAGTACTTACCTTAACAAAATGATAGGTCCTTGAAATAATGTAAAATAATGTAAAATCAGCATCTATAATGCCTTCCTCCCCTTCTTCCTCCCTTTATTCTGTCAAAAAATTCACATATGTAGATGTGATATCCAAGTTTAAGACAATAGCTATGTTCCTGAAAACTTGCATGTAAATCAGTTCCAAACAAATAACATACTAAATGCATAAGGTTAAAAGGCAATGTGGTGTAATGTATAGAGGCCTGGCTTTAGATTCAGGGAGATGTGGTTTCAAGTCTTGCTTCTAGCACATTCAGGATAGATTCTAATATTATTATAGATTCTAATATAATCTAGTATAATCTTTTAGTGCCTGCCAGTCAACTTCCTAAAGAAGTTAAACTATAGAACAGTTAGAGATCTGTATTGGTGGAGAGTTTCTTCCCTGGATGTCTCTGTATCAATGAAATCACAAGTTCTGATCCACAAAAATAATAGCCCACTATTTAAAGGAAAACTTCACTGTACATCTCCTTTTGTAGGGTGAATAATCCATTTGTAAAGAAGAAACTTAAATGCAAATGTCTGTCTCTTTAAAGAGTGGAGGCCTGTATACTGAACTTTCCTAAAGTGTGTTACATCATCTCTGTCTATAATCCATGCCAACTCACAGAGAACATTGCTTAGCATCAGGGTTATAAGCAGGAATGTTAACTAACAAGGATCCAGAAATAGTTATGGGATACATATCAATGTCACTGGATGACTGAGCTGTTATTCAGTATCAGGCTAGTTAGTGACAGTTTTGAGGCAGTTAGTGGCTTAATGGATAAAGTACTGGGCCTGGAGTCAGGAAGACCTGAGCTCAAATCTAACCTCAGACACTTACTAGCTGTATGACCACAGGCAAGTCACTTAACCTGTTTGCTTCAAGTTTCCTTAACTGCAAAATGGGTATTATAATAGTATCTACCTCATAACATTGTGGTGAGGGTCAAATGAGATAATATTTATAGATAAAAAACACAACACAATATCTGATGCATAGTAGATGCTATATGAGTGTTTATTCCTTTCCTTCCCTCCCCCTTTTATGGTCACTAACTGACCAGAAGTTGACTGACAGCTGTGGTCAGCCAGTGACAGAGGATACATTCTCTCCTCCTACCCTCCCAGACTTCTCACAGATATAAGGAAAAGATTTTAAAAATTGGAAAAGATAAATTCAATTAAAATGATGTTGATGGTTCTTAATAGCATAAATGTCACCCACTGCATATTAATAAACAGAGATTTGGGAATGAAGATCTTGATATGAGCACTTCATTTTTAACATTTAATTTCATATAAAAGTTTATTGTTTTAATCAAGGTCAGATAAAACAATTTGAGGATACAAAGTATAAGCTGCTTTCTGGAAATCCTAGAGCAAGAGTGAAAATGACCAAATACTTGAACTATAGTGCAGTGTCTTCCTTACCAACTCAAATCCTAAGGGAGTAGCAATGGGGGGCAAATATCCCAATGGGGTGTGGGCATTCCAAAGTTGGGCAGTGCTCATTATGTTCTCTAGAGTAGCTATGGCTCTGGTTACCATTGAATAGATTTTGTTGTTTTTCTTGGCCCTTGGATAGAAATGTTGCAGGGTATCAGGATGGGCTATATTACTCAACAAGAACTGAGGTAGCAATGAAGCCATAACTAGGGCAGGGATAACTGAGCTTTGTCCTAGGGTGCCAGTAGTGGGGAGGGACATGCTTCCTGCTAATGGATTCCTGATCTGGATTCACACCATATACCTACCATTTCTACCATTTCTCCCTCAACCAGGTCACCTTTCAAGTCCCATCACTGTAGTGCTCTGTTTCTCTGGCCTGCCTCCCCCTCCTCACCTCTCCCTTCCTGGAATCATGGGATCAAGGCCCATTGAATGTACTACAGGCATAAAGTCCAGATTTTCTGGAGTTACAGGATCCCCCATCTTCCAGTCTGACCTCACATAGGGAGAACAATTCCAACACCCTTCTAAATTCCAAATCCCAGGTTATAGTTCTGGGTAGTAATTCAAGTGATAACAGGTTCTGAAGAGGTTGAGTTAGATTGATCATTGAAAAACAAAAGTAGAGGAGCTTATTTCCTTGACATTGTTTATATTGCATAACTCAAATAAATACGGCCTTGGGAATGGTTCCCTTTGGCAAGAACTAAGAAGCCAGGACATGGGGACAAAAGGTGGGCAAAAGGGCATCTCCTTCTGCTGCCAGTTCAGATGTGATGTTTCTTAAAAACAAGGACAAATGCATCCAATTGGGCCGGACCTCCTGAAGAAATTAAACAGTGAAGAATGGCTCTCATTTGGACATGGAAGTATCTGTTCTTCTCCCTAGCAAAGGACGGACAGAATCAAATAACTCCTAAATGGGGCACTTCAGAAAAGAGCAAAATTGACACTCTAATTGCTACTTCTAGTTGCAAAGGAGGGTAGCTTAGGAAAGTACAGTGTATTTTCTAAGCATGTTAACCCACTGTGAAATCAGCCAGAAACAAAGTTGCTGTTTTCTCAGGCATTCAAACAGCAGCTGTGCTCTCTGAGACCTCCCCTCCATCTTTAGTCTAGGGCTGTGCAGGGAACACATTCCCGCTGGGAAGTATCAGTCTAATGGTAGTTTACACTGAGAAACTCTATAGTTCTAGAGACAGCAAGAAGAATTTCAAAAAGTAGGTTGTCAGCTTGTTAAAGTAGCCTGGTTTAGGGCAGACGTAAAAATTAACAAGTCCCCCCCCCCCCCAAGGTCCCAGGCTGACAAAACCTACAGAATTCAAGAGCTCTAGCTCCAGCACTAGAAGGAACTTACAGAAACCTTTCTACCCCAATTTCATGCAACATATAGTTGGGAAATACTGCTAACCATCAACCTGGGCATAAGAGAAATACAAATCGTAGATACCACCCACAGTAGAAGTACATGGATGTTGCTGTTTGTTACTATCAGCTGTGTCACTGCTAGGAACTGGAATGGCTAGGGAAAATATATATTTGCTTCTTTTTTTTTAAACAAGTTTGTCTTTCATAAGAATAAAAAGAGGAAATCATATAGAATAAAAAAAGCAGGAAAAAAAATCAGTTCCACAAAACTAAGAAACCTATCAACTGAGTCTGAGTGTATTCATGTTTAAAACCTGTTGGACACAACACACACACACACACACACACACACACACTACAAAAAAGAGAGTAAAGTCAATATTAGGGTCTTCTCTTGGGGTTGCTGCTGCTGCTGTTGGCTAGCAATTTATATAGTAGGGTTTTTGTTGTTGTTTTGCTTTTTTTTGGAGGGGGGAAGGCAGGGCAATTGGGGTTAAGTGACTTGCCCAAGGTCACAAGGCTAGTAAATGTTAAGTGTCTGAGGTTAGATTTGAACTCAGGTTCCCCTGAGTCCAGGGCTGGTGCTCTATTCACTGCACCACCTAGCCACCCCTATATAGCAGTTTTAAGACTTGCAAAGTACTTTTACAAATAGTGCAATGTTTATTCTCACAACAGCCCTGGGAGGTAGGTGCTATTCTCATTTTTACACATGAGAAAACTAAGGCAGACAGAGGTTAAGTGAATTGGCCAAGGTCACACAGCTAGTAAGTATGTGAAGCTGGATTTGAAAATAGGTCTTCTTGAGTCTAGGTGCATTATACACTGACTTGATCATTATAATTGTAATTGCAGAGCATTCAAGTATTTGTTGTGGTGGTTGTTTTTTTCCATTCACACTGTTATAGTTGGTGTGTATATTGTGTTTCCTGAATATGCTCATTCAATTTACTTGGGTTCATATATATTCCCAGGTTTCTCTTCTCCACATTCATTGTTCTGGTACAGTAATATTCCATTACATTCATGTGCCACAATTCATTTTGCCATCATTTAATCAATGGCATCTACTTTGGGGAAACTTTTCAAATACCCCTTTTTGAAGGTAAATCTATTTTCTGTCTAGGTTTAATAGCTAATATCCTAGACTGGAAGTCAAGAGAGCTGTCTCTATAGTCTGATCTATTGACTTGCTCTGAGACTTTACCACAGGCCTTTTAACATTCCATTTGCTCTCTTGTAGTGATTATAACCCAAAACCAGATAAGCAGCAAATTAGTCCTGATTATTTAGCATTTTTGGATGAAAATGGCTCTCAAGAATAATATAGCTATTCTATATGCTTATTTTTCCTTTCCTTTTTAAAAAATACAATTTAATACAATCCTTTGTTTTTTTTTTTTACATCAATGGAATTTCTCCCTAACTGTCAGAGAGCCATCTCATATAGCAAATAATATATTTTTTTTACTTTTTTTTTTTCTGGAACGGGGAGTGACATGCCCAAGGTCACATAGCTAGTAAATATGTCAAATGTCTGAGGCTGGATTTGAACTCAGGTCCTCCTGACTCCAGGATCAGTTTTCACTGTGCCATCTAGCTGTCCCTGCAAATAATATTTTTAAAGAAAAAAAAAGAAAACTAGGAAGAGATAAAAAAAACATCAGCAAAACCACTCAGTACATTGAAAGAGTTTGAAAATATATTTAATATAGCATACTTATGGACTTCCTAAAGGAGAGAAGTAAGAATATCTTCTCATATCTCTTCTTTGGAGTCATGCTTATTCTTTGTGATTTTTCAGCATTCACTTTTGATTGTTTGATTCTATCCTTTTATTACTGTAGTCTTTATATTGCTTTCTTTGCTTTGCTTACTTTGCATCAAATGCTGTAAATCTTCCCATGGTTTTCTGTAGTCATCACATTTATTGTTTCTTACAGCGCAGTAATAGTTCATGACATTCATATGCCAAATTTTGTTTAGCCATCCCTCTATCCATGGGCATCTATCTACTTTGCTTCCAATTCTTTGTTGCCACAAACAGTGCTGTTATTTTTTGGTGTGTATGGAGACTTTCTTTCTATCAGTAACTTCCTAGTAGTGGAATCTCTGGGTCAAGGAGTAAGGACATTTTATACACTTTATTTGCAAAATTCTAAATTGCTTTCCAAAATAGTTGTACTAATTCACCAATAATGTTCTAGTGTGCTTATCTTCCCACATCCCCTCCAATATTGACTATTCTGATCTTTTGTCATGTTTTTTCCAATTTGCAGAGCATAAGATGAAACCTCAGACTTGATTTTTATTTCTCTTTTCACTGGTGATTTGAACCATATCTTTCATATGGTTAATACAGTAGTTTGCAAATTTTCTTTCAAGATGTTCATTCATATCCTTTAATCATTTATCTATTGGAAAATGACTTTTGGGCAAATAAATATGTGTGTATACAAATAGACACACACATATACAATGAGATATAGAAACACATAGACATTCATATACAATATATGTGATATATTATGTTAGTTATCTATGTATTTCTATAATAAATAACTAATATATAATGTATTACATACATATATTATATATCATATGTTAGATGTCTATATGTTTCTGTCATAGACAATTAACATGGCATATGTTATATATTAGTTTAAACTGTGTGTATTAGTTGTCTATGTGTTTCTATCATTGTTGTTTTTCAGTCATTTTTCAGCCATGTCCAACTCTTTGTGACCCCATTTGGGGCCTTCTTGGCAAAGATATTGGAGGGGTTTGCCATTACCTTCTCCAGCTCATTTTATAGATGAGGCAAACAGGACTAAATGACTTGCCCAGGGTCACTCAGCTAGTAAGTATCTGAGACCAGATTTGAACTCAGATCTTCCTGGCTCCAGGCCCAGCACTCTATCTATTGAACTACCTAGTTGCTCTTGTGGTTATTATGGACAATTAATATCATATAAATTATATACTAACATGTGATATTGTATATTATTATATATACATATATGTTTATCATCGACAACTGATATCTAATGTGTGTAATATATATCCACATTATATATATATATATATATATATATTAATTGTCTATGTGTTTCTATCCCTCTATCACTTGTCAACAAGTATTAAGTGCTTACTGAGTACCAGGTACCAGGGATACAAATACAAAGAATGAAACAATCCTTACTCACAAGGAACCTACATGCAAATGTTAGGGGCAGAGGGGAAAGGCAAATATATTTGACTGCAAATGAGCATGTCCCTCTTTGACTGTGAATTAATGACTAGCATTCTTTCCTAGGAGTTTTGGGGAGTAATAACTAACAGAAATGACTCAAAAGCACTAGACAAATATAAATTTCAGACTAAATGCTGACTGTTCGTCTCTGTATTGTTATTGTCTAAGGTATTACCAATGCAGCTGCTCAATATAATTCATTCCAACAGGCATTTTTAATATTAAGCGCCATCTTTGTCAATTACTGTGCTTTATGATGGGTACTTGGGATACAGATACAAAAATGAAATAATCCCTGCTTACATTCTGTGGAAAGGCACACTATGCACACAAGTAATTTATTAGAAAGTATTTACTAAGCAAAAACAAAATCATATGGGAGACAAAGGAACATTAACCATTGGGAAAATCCGGGAGGACCTCATGTTGGAAGTGGTGCTTGAGTTAAGCTGGGAAAGAATCTGTGTCTTCTAATTTAATTCAACTCAGTTCAACACCCATTTATCAGGTTCCTCCTATGTGTGAGATACAGTGCCAGGAGCTAAGGATATAAACACACAAAAAAAGGATTCATTCCTGTCATTAAAGAGCTTACATTCTACTTGGGGAAAGGGAAATGCAGATAAATATCAACAGGTAGAGTTAGCCTCAGATAATTGCTAGTTGCATGGCCCTGGACAAATCTTTTAACTTGTGCCTGCCTCAGTTTCTTCATCTGTAAAATGAAGACATTAATGGCGCCTACCTAGAGTCAAATAGGTAGTATAGTGAATGGAGTGCTGGGCTAGCATCAGGAAGAGCTGAGCTCAAATGTGGCCTCAGACACTCACTAGCTGCATGATCCTGGACAAGTCATTAACCTCTGCCTGCCTCAGTTAAATGAAGATAATAACAGCACCAGTTTTGCAGGGCTGTTGTGAGGATTAGATGACATAATATTTGTAAAGCATTTAGTCCATAGTCTGGCATATAGTAGGTACTGTATAAATGTTTATTCTCCCTCTGCCCCCTTCACCTCCCAAGGCTGTCATGAAGATAAAATGAAATGATATGTATAAAGTATTATATAAGTACTGTTGTTCAGTTGTTTTTTCAGTTATGTCTGACTCTCTGTGACCCCATTTGGGGTTTTCTTAGCAAAGATACTGGGGTGGTTTTCCATTTCCTTCTCCAGCTCATTTTACAGATGAGGAAACTAAGGCAAACAGGGTTAAGTGACTTGTCCAGGGTCACACAGCTAGTGTCTTGAGGCCAGATTTGAACTTAAGAAGATGAGCCTTCCTGATGCCAGGCCTAGCACTCTATCCACTATATCACCTAGCTGCTTTTGTATGAATGCTAGTTATTATTACTATTATTATAAGTAAATACAAAGTATTTGCAAAATCATATATAACAGGACTTTGCTGCACATGCCCAAATCACTTAAGATGGAAGCATCTGCGTGGAAGATGGCAGGTATTTGTTTTTGGGAAAAACATCCTGCATTTCCCTACCATGTCGCTGCTGCTGCTGCTGCTGCTGCTGCTGCTGCTGCTGCTGCTGCTGCTGCTACTGCTGCTGTTTGTTTTGTCCTTTTTTCTTGAAGAGGACCATGACATCATGGAGGTGATACCATGACATGCAGGTGAATTTGGATTTGAGCGAGGGAGGTCTATGTACTATCCACTCATGTGGTAGGGGTCTTTTTTTTTTTCCTTTAAAAATCCCTACCACATGAGTAGATAGTGTGAAGAGGGATTATTCATTCTCCCCCTTAGAGGGAATATTTGTATATTTTTTCTTGCTAGATTTTTGAAGTAAATATTCCTTTGTAAAAACTAATCTGTTAAGTGCTTAAATGGAAGTGGGGTGCAGGGGACCCCCAAAATTGGGGGAACCCAATCAGTTGGGGTTTCAGTCAATGGCAGAGAGACTGAATACTCTCCAACCCCACCCCTCCCCTTAAGGGTACTGGAGAACCTTGAGAGAAAGGTGAAATACAACAGATATTGCCTTCAGGCAGTGGGGGCCAGGACAGTCAGTGTTACAAATATAAAGGGGGGGGGAGAGATAGAGACAGAGACAGACAGACAGAGAGAGAGACAGAGACAGAGAAAGACAGAACAAGCACTTGAATAGTACTTTGAGGGAAGCTATTGGATTTGCAAGGTAGGACTGAGAATGGAGAGCATTATAAAACAGTACATAATAACCTACTGCTGTCTCAACTATGATTACAGTGCCACTCATGCACAGGGGACAGCCTATGAAAAGGTGCAGAAGCTGGAGATGGGCTGTCGTGTGTAAGGAACAGCAAGTGGAACATTTTTTCTGAAATGTAGAAAGTGTAAGATCTAATAAACAAGAATATGACTGGAAAGTAGGAGGGAGCCTGATCTGAAGGGTTTTAATTATCAAACCAAGTTTATATTTGTATCATGGAGCAATAGGGAGACAATGATGTTTCTTGAGCAGAGGAGTGTTATGGTAAGACCTGTGCTTTATGAAGATTCCTTTGGCAGCTGTGCAGAGGATGCCTTAGAGAGAGGAGAGTCTGAAAGCAAAGAGATCAATGAGGAATCAATAGTACAAGCAAAATGTAATGAGGGACTGGATTAGGCTAGTCAGTGGAAAGGTGGAAACAGATGTGAAAGATGTAGAGAGAATGAATAGTTTTAGACAATTGACTAGCTCTATGGTGGAGGTATGGGTTAAAGAAAGTAGAGAGCTAAGGGTTGCAAATCTAAGTTGTGGAAGGATGATAGAAATAGGGACATTAGGAGGAGAGATGAGTTTAGGAGGAAAGATAAGGAGTTCTATTTTGGACATGTTGTATCTGAGATGCCTGTGGGATGTCCAAGTGGAAATGTCCAACAAGTAGTTGGCAATGTGGGACTAGAGCTTGGGAGAGTTGTAAAGGTGGGATATGTAGATTTGGGAATCAATTGTGGGGTGATTTTTTTCTTTAAAAAAACTAGTTGACAAATACCCTCTTGGATACAGATCTTTCATTTATAAAGGAAGTCTCAGGCTACTAAAGAGCAGAGCATTTCTGCAAAAGTTCATTAAAATCTCACATGCCTGAACTATTTTTGGGAGGGTGATATTTTTATAGGGGGGAAGGCAGGGCAATTGGAGTTAAGTGACTTGTCCAAGGTCACACAGCTAGTAAGTGTTAAGAGTCTGAGCTGGATTTGAATTCAGATCCTCCTGACTCCAGGACTGGTGCTCTAACACTGTGCCCCCTAGCTGCCCCTTGTCTGAATTATTGTTCCCAAATAACAAACGTAAGGTTTGAAATATGTTATATTGGAAAGCTATCACAGGCACTCTGGGCTAGTATACAACTCAAATAGAAGGTAAGGTCCATAAGGGCTATGTAGGCTTGTCCCTTTTGGAGGACTGAGCTAATAGATCATAGGATAATAATAACAATAATTTATATAGCACTTTAAGTTTTTCAAACTGCTTTTCATAATATCTCATTTGAGCTTTACAACATTCCTTTGAGTTAGATGCTATTATTTTACAGAGGAGGAACTGAGATGGAGAAGTTCAGTGACTTGTCCAGGGTCACACTGTCAATGAGTCTAAGAAAGGATTTGAACTCAGATCTTCCTGACTCAAGTTCAATAAATACTTTATCTACTGGGCCATGTAACCACGGCTCTTACAGACCTAGAGCTAGAAGGACCCTAGAGGTCATTTAAACCACTCCCCTAGGTAGAGAGTCCTAAGAAAGTTAAAGATTTGCCTAAGGTCACATGGGTTGTAAGCATCAGAGGGGAGATTTGAACCTGGGTCTCACACAATGTCAACTTGTCTGTTGTTGAGGAGGAAAGTAGCAGTATGCAAAATCAACATGGCAACGTCATGCCCCAGTCAACTTCACGTGAACATTGGAGAATTCTGCCGTGCAAAACAACTGGGACAATGTGACAGCTGTACCAGGGTGCCAGGGAATAGGGTCTCCTGGGGAACATCCCCAAGGAGCCGATCTGTCTCAACAATCTGCTTCACCGGGCACAAAAGAGAAGAGTCGATGCTGAGAGAAACCGGGGCTGAGGGAGTTCTGCTCCAACTAGCCAGTAGATGTCATTGATGCCTGTTAAAACCTTGAGCTATTTGAGGAGGCCCACAGGAGAGAATGGACCTGAAGAACCTCTTCCCCAGTTTATCACACTTTATTTAATCACTTCACTGATTCTTTTCACAGCTTTTTCTCATTTGCTTTTTTGGGGCAAAACAGTTTTTGGTCTCCAGATCTGTGGTGGTTGTTGGGATTATCTGCCTAAAGAGTACCTGAGAGTGATCCAAGTCCAAAAGGGTAGTGAAAAGAAATAAAAAGTGGAACAGAAAACCCCATGACAGGAATCACTTATTATAAAATACATTCCTTGAGAATAGCATTTGTTTCTCTCCTCCTCCTTTTCCTCCTCCTTTTCGTCCTCCTACTTCTTTTTTTGGGTTTGTATTCCCAGCTCCCAAAACAGTGCCTGGAACACAGGAGGTGCCAAATAAATGCTTGTTGACATTAAAACAAATATCAACAAAAACCTTCATACAAATGCAAGCAAAGAAATTAACAGATTGGACAAAATTCCCAGGAGTCCAGGCTAAGTGGGCAGAGTATACAAGGATGTCAGGTCACAATTACTCTTCATTTTGAGTTTGAAAATGCATAAATGATAAAATACCCAGATGATTTCTAAGGTAGTACAACACTTTTTTTTACCTGAAAAAAGGCTCAAAGGCCTTGATTTTGTTTTTTGACTTTGTATATTTACCTGATCTCTTTTAGAAAACAAAATAACTCTCTCAATACCTTCCTTAATTTTGATACCTTTAATTCTCACTTAATTCTTATTACATATTATTCTATATTATGTATTATATCTTATGTATTTATTATATTATTATATAATCTTATATCTTATTATATAATGCATTTATGGTACATATCTATTTGTTATCTTATTATGATTAATAATATATATTCTTATATATACATATATGTGTATATATATACACAAATACTTATATCCTTATTCTGTTATCCTTAATTTTCACATTGTGAAGTTGAGGCCCAAGATCAGGTGTTAGCAACATAGTCTCACAACTAAATTACTCTGGCCTTTGCCACTGAGGCCTGGGTTGGTAAATTTGGTCTCTTTCTCCCTCAGGCCTAAGTCACTCCCTAATAGTAAGTAAGAATAGTCCTTGGAAGAGAATGCTAACTCTTTTTGGATCCCTAGGGTACCACTCAGAGTATTGGAGGCCTCAAAAGAATATGGTCAGAGAGTAAGTTGGCACTGGGGAATATAAGGCTATTATGTTTCTTCTTTGTAACTCTACAGGCTGAAAAAGCTCCTTGTGGGCCTAGGCCTGGGGCAAACCTGTTGGGTGCTGGGCTGTCTCAACCTGCTGTTTGGAAAGTCAAGGTTTTTAATGTAAACTTTGTTTTCCCTCTTATTTCTGTGGGGATTCACATCTGTAGCTTTCCTCGTTTCTTATTTTCTAAGTCCCTCTGGTGCAGAGGCCTGAGGATACACGCCCCAAAACAAAACATTTCAGTCCGGACAGGCCCATGATGTTGCACTCCTGTGGAAGAACATCAGGGCTGGGTGGTGTTGGTTCCCAAGTGTGGAGCAGTTTGAGTTTCTTAGTGGCACTATTTTTGGCAAGTTTTTATCCTTGTTCTTTATCACAAGCCCGTCGGGCAAATGACAGCCAAATTGTGAGCTTGAATGGACTTGTTTGACAGGCCAACTTTCATCCTGGCCTCTGAATGCCTGACTTAAAAAAAAAAAATTCAGGGAACAGGAGTCATTTCCTACTAATTCCTTGCTGTAATTTGCTTTGGGGCTTTAAATGTCTTGTTATCATCCTGGCCCCCCATGTAAGTGAGAAGATAGAATGTATGTGTAGCTTAATATATTTGCAGTAGACTGCACAAAAGCAGAATTTGCTCTGAAGAACCATCACTAAGGTACTGATTGATCATTACTTCAAGGAAATCTCCACCAGGTACAACCAAGCACATTCATAGGAATTAATAATAAGTCAACAAATTAGACAGAAATAACTTGCTTTTCATGTAGCACCCCCCACTCCATTTACCACCCCACATCTGAACATTTAATGAAAGCTCTTTCTTCAGAGGGCTACATTAAGCTGGGTTGTGGTAACCAGTTAATCCCCAAAAGGAGGTTGAGAAATTCTAGATAGATCCAAACATTCAGCAGGATCAGGTAGAGCCTAGGAAGATGAAATTTAGCTTGGATAAGTGTAAGGTAACATTAGCTGGCCAAAAAAAAAAAAAGCCTGAGGCTTATGGGAGTCAGTGGTTGATACATTTGGAGAAGTCTCTAAGGAAGAGGACAAGAGGTCATTAGCAAAAGGTCAGAGGATTCCCTCGTCCTTGAGTAACATCAGCTGTGATTATTTTTACTACCTGATAAAGCCTTTCATGGAAGTCCACTGAGGGCTCCCTTCCTGACCTTCAGGACCATTTATATCATCAGTACTATGCTGCTGGCACTTAGTTACAGTCTGTCTTTAATTGTTCTCTAACATTTCATACCTGTTGGTGCCATTGCCACAACTAGACTGTCAGCACCCTAAAGGCAGAAAGTTCGTTTTCTTTTTGCTTGGATCCTTTGTACCAGAGGTTCTCAAATCCAGCCTGTGATACTCACTAACCATTTAACCCTGGGCAAGTCACTTGAATTCTTGGAGCCTCACTTTCTTCACTGGTAAGATAGAGATAATAATTTGTTCCCACCTCTCGGTTGGTATAAGCATAAAATGAGAACCACAAAGTTCTCTGGAACCTTAAATTGTGGCATAAATTGGAGCTATTGCTTCTAGTCTCTTTATTGTTTTTGGAGGGGAAGGTAGGGCAATTGGGGTTAAGTGACTTGCCCAAGGTCACACAGCTAGTTTTTTGTGTGTGTGTGTTAAGTGTCTGAGGCCAGATTTGAACTCGGGTCTTCTTGACTCCAGGGCTGGTGCTCTATTCACTGCACCATCTAGCTGCCCCCTAGTCTCTTTATTCTTATTGTCAAACTTCATTGTTGTTGTTCAGTCCTGTCTGACTCTTCATGGCCCATTTGGGGTTTTGGCAGAAATCCTAGAGTGATTTGCCATTTCCTTCTCCAGCTCATTTTAAACATGAGGAAACTGAGGCAGACAGGGTAAAGTGACTTGCTCAGGGTCACACAGCTAGTAAGCATCTAAGGTCAGATTTGATAACAGGAAGAAGAGCCTTCCTTACCAGGCTTGGCACTCTATCTACTGTACCACCTAGTTGCCTTAAACTTCTTATAAGAGCAGAATTTTTCATTTTAGACAAAACTTCAGCAGAACCTTTGCAGCCAAATCTTCATGTAGTCAGTCAATCAATAAACATTTATTAAGGGACTATTATGTGTCAGGCACTGTACTGAGGCAACTTTAAAAATTCTTTCATTTTCAGATCAATTTTACTCACTAAAGGTCTTCTGGCAAAGGCTGAGTGACCATTTGTTAAACTGTGTAGTATAAGGAATTCTTGTTCAGGTATGAGTCTCATTTAATGGCCTCTGAGAATCATCCCAACTCTGAAATACTACAATTTTGTGACGTGAACTTGGGGAAAGTACTTCAGACGGGAGATCTACCTTTGGGAGATATCATGCGTCAGTCACAATGGAAGCCATAGGAGCAGATTAGCTTGCCAAAAGAGTCAGTGTAGAGAGAGAGGAGGCTCTGTGCTCACACACAAGTCATGGGCTGAAGGGTTAGCATAGCAAACAGAAAAGACATGGTCAGAGAAGCAGGAGAACCAGGATGGAGAAGTGGGGAAGATTCCTGCACTTTGCTTTCACACTTAAAACTTCGAAGGCCTGAGCAGCCTGCTTCCAGTTGCAGGGTGCAAATCAGCTATTTATCCGGGATACTAAGATGTTAAGTTACTTGTCCAAAGTCACACAGTATGAGTCAGAGGTCCTGCTCTTTTATGTGTCTAATAGGATTAGGTGGCTTGTAAATTGCTGGTGACCTTGGAGAGAAGAGTTTCCATAACATGCTAGGAATGGAAACCAGATTCCATGGGATCGAGGAATGAGTGGGGGTGAGGCAGTTAAAGAAGGTACAGACTCAAGTTTGAAACTTAAAGAGAAAGGAGAAGTTGACTGATAGCTGGAGGCATTGATGGGGTAAAACCCAGATAAAGTTTCTAGCGAATGGTAGATGCTTTGTGACTTCTAGTTAAGCTCTACTGGACTATGAAGAAGAAGTAAATTACATCCTGGGACCAACCCAAACTATTCCTCCCAGTGACTGGCCCAGATGAAGGCAGGTCTCTGGATAGAGGCCATGCCAAGATAGTCTTAAGTGAGTTTGCTTTTTGACGCTCTACCACCCCACTCACCCGGACTTTCTCTCCATAGGATTTTCTTTTCCCAACTCCTAAGTCAAAACCTACTCTTCCACCTTCATTTCTACTAAGATAAATATGACTAAAATAAGCCAAAAGTATCCCTCCCTCTCAGGGTTATGCCTTGTGATATATAAAGGTGAGGGAAGATTTGAAGGGTGAGCATGGGAGTCCAGTAATCATACCACAGGGAGTTCTGCGGGCTGGCCTTGCACCAGCACCCCAGGGGTGAAGAATAATTGGAACAACCTCTGGAGAGGGGGGAAATGGGGCAGGTATTTTACTGGCTACTGTGGCCCTATCCAGCATGAAGAATGGGGTTGATATAAATAATTGTGAACTCTTGGAGACTTTCAGTGAAAAGAGCTGCTCCCTGTGTATTAAATAGAAAGTGTCATCATTATAAATACAAAGCTGCCCACTGAGAGGGCCAGAGTAAGTAGTCAAATGTTGCAGAGGAGTCAAATGTTCACCTAGGGGAGGTAGATTTATTCCCTCTTCTGGGAACATCAAGAAAAAGCAATTCACCATACAGTGCTTTGGAAGAGGTTTATTTCTGAAAACAGTACCCTAGAGCCAGGGAAGAGTTCATTCACCTCACTTGGGAGACCAGTTGCCTCCCAGAAAGGGATGAATTCACCTGGGCTTGAATCATAAGATGACAGAATTATAGAATTACAGAATGTCAATGCAGTAAGGGAGCTCAGGGGTCATCTGGTCCAACCCCCTCCTTTTATAGATGAGGAAGACTAACAATGTGGTACTGTAGCTGCTTTTGCATGCAATTGGGCATTATTGTGTGAGTTCTTGTATACGATCTCACATCTGGCACTTTTAATTTGTTTGTTTTGAGGTAGGCATAGGGAGAGGGGGCTGGCACACACTTTCTAGCCAGGGTGAGATGGGAAAAGTGACTGAGGTGTTTTGAAACCATCAAAACCCTGCACATGACCATTTATCACAAAAGCCGGGATTTAGTCTTAAAATGGGACAAGAGTTGAAGGGAGCTTAATAAAGGGAATCAAGATAAGAAACTGGATCCTTCCCCCATTTTCAAGTTGTCTCCTAATCTCAGAACAATTGACCCACTGGATGAAACTGATGACAAATAAATCTAAAACCCTATTAGCAGTTGATGGCTCCCTCCTTTCTCTCTCCCTCCCCCTCTCCCTTCATCGGCTCCCTTGTTCCTCTGGCCTCACCCCCAACCCAAAGTAATCAGTCCAACTCCTGTAGGAGGTCATCGAGTTAAACGTTAGAGCTGATTTTGAAAGGGACTGGGTGATTCCATGATCAATAATGACATTGGTTTTTTTATACCAGCTAAGATAAGGACAATTAAATCTCCTGCTTCGGGCTATATAAACTGATCACCACAGGGGGAAGGGAATTAATCCCCAAACCCCATTCCTCCTCCACCCTTTCACAGCATGGCATAATGGGCGAAATGCATGTTGGGGGAAATCAGAAAGGAAAGCAGGGGGCTTGTTTTCCGTAGAAGCATCAGGTATTGACTGCAGCAGGAATCAGGACCCCAGACTTGATGGGCCTGGTGTCTGATCTGGGGGAGCAATGCTGAAGCTCCTTATAGCCTCTCGATGTATTTGGTTTATTACACCCAATCTGTACTGGGGCTGTTTTCACACTTAATGGCAATACTGAATCACTATCTATTTCCCATCTCCGTCTGCAAAAAAGCAACCCAGAGCTGGTGCCAGACCATAAATACTGGGCCCCCATAAAGCCACTGCCGTATAGATTTGCCTCTTTGTGTGTGTCTGATTCACCAGAGCTTTGGCAGCCGCCCAAGCTTTAGGAGAGGAAAAAAACATTCTGAGCATCCCAGCAGTCTCATTTTGATCTGTGATACTGAGCAACTCATCTCCACTTCACAAGCTCTGCTGAGCTGTGCCATAGAAAGACAAATCCCAGACGTGGGAGAAGTGAGAGAGGGGTGGGGGGAGAGCAGGATGGGATTGTGAGGAGGAATGGGGCGGGGGAAGAGGGGTCTGGGGGGGGGGGCCTCGTGCTTTGAGGGAGGGAAAATGAAAGCAGAAAAGAGCTGCATTTATTAAGCTGTTTTTCTTTTGGTGAAAAGAAGCATTTATCAGTGATTTCATATATCATGTGAGAGGTGGCTTCCTGCCAGTTTCCAAGAATCCAAACAACCCACTGACATCATATGCTAAATATAGCTCAGCCTTTGCTTTAGGTGAATAAATAATGCAGCTGGAAAGGAACAGGTCTCTTTGGTTACATGTTTATTATGATCAGGCTGTCAGGTTTTTATAATCAAAAGAATAATGCCCAGTTCCAACAGGAATGATAAGCAAAGAACTCTGAAAACAATTACAGAGGATAACTGATTAAGCAGGATTACTTTTGACTCCCCAGGTCACCATTGGTGCCTGGCTTGGAGATGGAATGGTGGTGATTCACACTCCCTTGGTGCGGAGCTTCAAAGTACAGATAAATAAATATATGTATCCAGTATGTGTTTTGCATTTTCATGCCTGCTCAGCCCTCAAAACTAGAAAAGAAAAGATGGCTAAGGGAAAAATACATAATGAAGATGTTCAGAAACACAGATGTACCACAAGCTTTTGATGGGGAGAAGGGGGGATTTTATGGTAAGCTAGCAGTCTAAGACAGTACCTATTTATTCTATGGTGCTTTAATGTAAGGGTCTCACTTAGTTAGCAGAGATTTAAGTGGTGCCAGCAAGCAGGGTTACCAGGCCTGGATTCTTTTGATAATATATTCCTGAGAGCTTTTGTGTTCAGCATACTTACTGTCTGGGAGTTGCACTCTTCAGTGTGCCTGAAGCCACCTGAAGGATTAATGGAATCCAGTGGTTCTCCCATCTCATCCTGAACTAGGCTTTTGGGCAAAAGGGGTTTTCCTGGGAGCCTTTCTGATGGGGGAGGAGGGGGGCAGGGTGGAGGTGATGTTTAGGAAATATGGGCAGGAGAAGGTATAGAAAAGAAAAGGAGGAGAGAAAACAAGGAGATGGTGAATCAAAATAGCAACAGAAAGGTGCTGGATCAGTGGTAACAGCAGCCTGATTTCTCCTCTCAGTCATGGATACAATAGAGGTTGTTACTATGGAAACCAGTGTAAAAGCAGCACACAGAAAGGAGAGGATGAGAAATAAAGAGGAAAGAATAAAAGGCACACACCACTTTTAAGTCATTAATGAGGAATAAATACTTTAGCATCTTTGCTTCTACAGATAGGAAGAAGTTATGACAGCTCTAGAATTTTAAATATGACAGGGATTGTCTATGGTGGGAATTGTTAGGGATCTCCACCACATCTTAGCATAAAGGAACTTTCTTCCTATAAATCTATTTGTCTAGAAAGATACAGACCAAAGGAGAATAACAAAGCTGACTAGGACAGCAGGCTTAGCAGCAAACAATATGCTGTGGTTGACTTGCCCACTGACTTTCAGGATGACCTTGGAGAGATCAGCTAATTTTGCTGTGCTGAGATTTCATCACCTACCTTCCTCACAGGATGTGAAGAATGACAAAGCACTCTGGGCTCAAGAAAAAAAATGACAGTGCATGACAATTTTAAACTCCTTAAAGGCAAGAACTGTGCCTTTTCCCATCACTGTAGTGTCTATACCTTGCATAGAGCAAATGCTTTAGAAATGTTTGGACTAAAGAATAATTACAGCAAAGAGGCATTGCTGTTTAATATAAAGAGCATTGGTCTTAGAGTCAGAAGACTGGGGTTGGATTCTTGGCCCTGATACTTACTGTTTGTGTGTCCCTGAGCTAAGTTTTAATTTCTCCATTTGTAAAATGGGATAAGACAGCTAGGTGGTGCAGTGGATAGAGCTCCAGGCCTGGAGTGAGGAAGACCTAAAATAAATTTGGCCTCAGACACATATTAGCTGTGTGACCCCGGGCAAGTCACTTAACCTTGTTTGCCTTAGTTTCCTCATCTGTCAAATGTACTGGAGAAGGAAGTGGCTTACCACTCCATTATCTTTGCCAAGAAAACCCCAAATGAGGTCACAAAGAGTCAGATATGACTGAAACAACTGAATAATAACAAAATAGAGAAAATATTTTCAATACCTTCCTCACATGTTGGTTCAAAGAAAGTGCTAATCTGATAGAAGTGTTAGGTAAAGATTTTTATAAGACCAGAGGTTCCATACACAAGTATAAAACATTAGGTAGAATGGATGGACCTAAACATGTCCAGGTACTGGGCAAAGATCAAAATGGCATGGATTACACAGCAATGATAATGTCCAATTAATACTACTTTTGGCTAATGTTAGGAATTTGAGATGCTTTAAGGCTTAAGGAAACGAAAGACGGTGAGTATTCTGGTTATATGTTACAGAGAGTTTGGAGAGTGGGAAAGTATTGGATGATGCAACTAGGAAGTAGTTTTGGTAACTGATAATAGTAATAATGATAATAGCTAGCATTTATATGATGCTTTAAGGTTTGAGAAATCCTTTACAAATATCAGATTTTAGTGTCACAACAATCCTGTGAGGTAGGTACCATTTTTCTCCCCATTTTAATAGATGAGGAAACTGAGGCAGATAGAAATTAGGTGACTTGCCCATGGTCCCACAGCCTAGTAAGTTTCTGACACATGACAGGTACTTAATAAATGTTTATTGACTAAGTATCTGAGGTAAAATTTGAACTCAGGTCTTTCTAGCTCTGAGCCCAGTGCTCTATATACAGAACCATCTAGCCACCTCTTTAGTAAGTCAATGATTAAAAGGGTGAGCATAGAGAGGCAACATTGGTACCTAGGTTGTGACTCAGACTGTTTCCAGGGTTATGTTAATAAGCTGCATTCTGATGTCTTTCCTCCTCTGCATCTTGCCATATACCAATGGGAAAGGGTTGAAAAGGCTGCAAGGCCACATTCTGTCTCATGCAGCATGTGTTAATCATAGATTTTGTGGGTTCTTCCTAGTTTAATTTTGGAAATTCAATCTAATAATCATTTATTCAGTACCTATTATGTGCTGGGCACTGTGCTAGATGCTAGGGGTACAAAAATAAAAATGACAACAGTTTTTGTCCTCTCAGGGCTTGAATCTCAACCAGGAAAAAGATTGCTATGGTCTACAGCATAATAGCACCTCAGGAATGTGTGAAAGTAACATGGTTAGTGTTTTTTTTAATGGACCTATTATTTCACTGGTGTATGAAACTCTCAGTAAAGAAATTCCCTTTACTAATGCAAATCACCACTTCCCTGCAATTTACAGTCTTAGAGAATCCTCCCCCAGTGTCTGGAGAGGAACTTGCCCAGGGTCACAAAGCCAGCCAAGGTTATATAGTAATGTTATATAGCAAGTACTCTATTTTCCTCCAGATCACTCAAATACAGCCCAAACAAAGTGCAGCACATCTAAATGACTTGTAGAGGGTTCTGTTGAAAGTGAATGACAAAAAGGAAGGCTAGGCATTCTCCCAGGTGCTAATTCCAAGCCCTACTTAATATCACTGTGAGATCAGCAAAATGCAAGAGTATCTTTGAAAAATTGGAAGGCAAAAATTCAGAGGACTGTGCTGAACACAGTGGCAGTCAGCCTTTAATCTTGTTTTCCCATTGTACAATGAAAGCATTGTGAATTTAGTAGCCTGGCACATGTAGAAATATTCTTCTTTATGATGCTGCTCTACCTTAACTTGCATACATATGATGAATGAGAAATTTTTGTCCCCCAAATTAGTAACAATGACCAATTCATCAGCCTACCTCTAAGGTCTAATCTTTGCTGGGCCTTTATTTATCTATGAAGAAACTAAAATAATAAACCAGAAGTGAACTGATTTGCTTAAGGTCATGGAACCACTTATTGACAACATGAATGAGAACTCCTAATTCCAGTGTATGGTTTATCCAAGCGACCCATTCATTCTACTCTAACACACAAATTGGTTCTATCAATACAGAAAGATGCTGAATATCTGTCAGTAGAGAGAAGTAGAGTGATATTGAAGAAAATAGTACTAGCCTTGGAGTCAGAAGATCAACAATAAAATTCTATCATCTGTATATCCATGTCTGTCTGTCTCTATCCATGTCTTTATAATCTATCTATCTGCATAGACACATATGTCTATATGCATTGTTGCTCAATAGTTTAGTAGTGTCTGACTCTTCTACATACATATACACAAAGAAACTTGGCAGAGTGGATAGAGGAGCTAGGAAGACTTGACTTCAGGTTCTGCTATGTGTCCCTGGACAAGTCTCATAACCTAACCTCCCAGAAAACTCCTTACAAAAACAAGCAAGCAAAAGAAAACAAATAAAATAAAACTAAAACAAACCCAAGAATAAACACTTACCATACGCCAAGCATTGTGTTAAGCTCTGGAAATACAAATATAGACAAAAAAGAAAAGCAGTTCTGGCTCTTGGGGGGAGGGTTACATTTTTACATTCTAATGCCAAAAGACAATACATAAAAGGATATCAAAACTGATCTGGAAAATAGATCAAGGAGAGATAAATTAATAATCATTAGACTTACTTAAAATGATTTTTAAAAACCTGAACACAATATTTCAGTAGATCACAAATAAAAACTGCCCAGCTCTATTAGAACCAGAGGGCAAAGTGAAGATAGAAAAAACCCACCAATCACCTCCTGAAAGAAACTCCAAAAGGAAAAATCCCAGGAATACTATAGTCAAAATCTGGACATTCCATGTCAAAGGGGAAAAAAAATCTTGTAAGCAGTCAGAAAGCAAGAATTCAAGTACTAAGGAACATGTGCCTTGGTGTAAAAATATATCAACTTCAATAAGGAAACAGATAGGAATGAGCAAGGGTGGGTCAGGAGAACATTAGGAGGAAGGATAATATCATAGAGGGATAAATACATGCAAAACAAACTTTCTGGTTCAGAAAAGGACATTAAGAAGAAAAAGGAAAGAACTGGAAAATAAGGAGGTTCTCATCAATTTGAGAATGTCTGAACAACCTATAGTATATGAATTTAGTGGAATATCATTGTCATGTAACTTGAAGGGAAGTTAGGTCCCAAAACATCTTGACAGGCTATAAGGACAGGATGGGTTGAACAAGATGAAATTTAATAGATGTGAGGAGTCTGACACATTACCACTAAAGAATTGCATAGAAGAAATAGTTTAGAGACTTTCACCAGAAAAATAGAGGACAAGAAAAGAATTTTGGTCAGTTATGTAGTAAGAATGAGGAAAAACCGACAGACAGATTGAATGTTTTTTTTTTTAACCATGCAGTGTTAAGAAGTCTAGAAGAAGGAAGCGTTTTTGGGTGAACCCACTGTAGGGGATTTCCAGGAGGATGTGGACAAGTGTCAAACAGGATGAGAGCTTGTGGATGAGTAACAACACGCTCCCTTGAAGGGAGCGCCCACATCTATGAGATTGCAGAGTCAGTGACGTGTTAAAATTATGTAAAGTTCTAGAATAGGGTTCTAAAAATCAATCTCAGAAAAGCAAGACGAGAGACCTATGACTAGACAACAGACACTGTGAAAATTATCTGGAAGTTTTAGTTGCTGTAAGCTCTATATGAGTCATTATCACACAGAAGTAAAAAAAAAAAAAGTGAATGCTTCCAATTCTACATCAAGAGAGTCATAGTGTCCAGAATGAGGGAAGTCATATTTCCATTATTCTTTGCCCTGGCTAGGTCATACACATCTGGAGTACTGTCTTTACTTCTGGAAACAATTTCCTATTAATAACCACTGACCAGAAATGGAAAGGTCAAACCCAGTAGTTATATTATTTCTCCTTACTGGAGGTCTTCAAGCAAAGACTGAGTGACCACTTTAGAAGGCATTCTTGTTAGCATGTAGGTTGGACTAAATGCCCCCTAAGTTCCCTTCCAGACTCTTCCCTTTAGTGTCTGTAAATACTTATTATATATTCTATATACTTTCATTATTCCTGGCAACTCTAAGATGGTAGTTACAGAGTAGATGCTGATATACGTTGGTGAAAGAAGTTACTATGCTGGGAGTACTTCACATGTAGGAAATCACAGGTCTGTGAAAAAGAATTGTGTATAAACATTGAGAGAAAGACCACAGGACTGAGAGTCAAAAAATGATGAATGATACAGCTCCTGGCAGTTAGTGGCCAAGTTCTGGCTTATCCACTAACTTCCTATGTGAACTTGGGCAAGGGTTGGACACATGATCTCTAAGGACCCTTCAGGCTTAAATATTATGTAACCCAATGGTCCCATGACCTGTATTTGAGACCTGACTCCATGGACTAATTCCATGATTGTGAACAACTCATTTAACATCTTTGAAGCTGTATCCTCATACTACTTAGCTCAAAAGGTAATTGTATTAAGTGAAATAATGTATGTAAGAGTACATTGTAACCATAAAATCCTATATAAGGTAAGTTATTATCAGCCAATGAATCAGTCCAGCAAGTAACAAGCACTTATGGAGGGCCTACTATATGCCAGGCACTGTGCTGACACCTAGGACACAAGAATAAGAATAAAGCAGCCCTGCCCTTCTTCCATTCCCAGTGCATAGCACAGTTAATTCTTGTTGATTCTACTGTAGAGACAATATGTATATAAATAAAAATATGCAGAATATATGCAAAATAAATCCTAGGCAGCTTTGGGAGGGAGGAAACCAGGAACTGAAAGAGATCTGGAAAGGTTTATTATTATTTTTATCATTACTATTATTATGGGTTGTGATCTGCATTGTAGCAAGAAACTATTGATTAAATTGATAAATTGATGAGATCACAGATTCATTTGAATATTGAGTCATAATAATTATGGAATCTATTATAATGAAATAAATCATTTAAGCATAGGTTGGTTACTTCGGTGTTTGTGAGATACACAGTAGTGGCAGATGTTTATATTTCATATGTTTCTATTTTATAAAGATAGATAAGACACACGACTGATGTAAATATTATCAATAAAATCATTAAAAGCGAATCCTTTTTGAAAAAGATCATCTAGTCCAATACCCTCCTTGATTCATGAATCCCCCTGAAACATCCCTATTTTACATGTGGGTCAAGGATTATGTTGGCAGGATGGGGAATCAGCTCAGCTAATTTGGAAAGGCTTCCTGGATTAGGCAGTCTCTGAGCTATGATCCAAAAATGTCAAGGGACAGGATATGGCAGGCAGGAGGAGGGAGAATGCATGAGTAAATGGGCTAGACTGGCCTGGCAAGGCAGTATAGATCTTCAGGCCCAAACCAGTGATTGTAATCATATTTCTTATCCTTTATAATCCTCTGAGATATTTTGCAATCAGCAACCTCCTGCTGACTGCTGAGATCCCCTTTGAGCTGGTGCATTAAATACCCACTTCATAGGCAGAGACCACCCAGCTGTGAGAAGAATCACCCAAATACCCCCATTAAGCCAGCGGTACTGTGCCAAATGCCTGTGACTCAGGTCCTCCCTCTGACCCTCTCTTCCTCTCCATTCTCCCGCCTCCCTTTACCCCTCCCCCACCACTGCAGGGAGGAGATGGGAAGCTAAGGGAAATGGGAAAGTGGCTCCATCTTCAGACCGATCTTTAAATGTCAAGGGTCAAACAAATTTAGACCTGGATTATTCTGGTTGCTTCCAGTTCTTACAAAAGCAAGAAAAGTCACTTATAAACCACTGTCCAGCAACTTTTAAAATGGGCTATTTAAACAGGGCAATGTGGCATTGGGAGGAAAGTGCCTGATGAGGATACCAAGGGAGAAAGATCCCTCTTGTTTGTCTTGTATCAAGATGCTGACGTGGAGAGACTGCTGCATCCCAGGGGCCTGAATTGTTATTCTAGTCACAGCACCATCAGCACAGTTGGAAAGGAAAGCCCAGAGGATCATGTTCCTAGTGACTGAGAAACTTTGAGCGAAGCTACAAGCCCAGAATAAGGATGAGCACAGCAGCTCATGAAGCTGTCTATGGAGGACAAGTATGGTTGGGAGGTTCTGCCCTCAAGGAACTCACATTCTACTGGGGGGAGATGGTATACACATAAATAAGAATATACAGAATTTATGCAAAATACGGCCAAGGCAATAATGGGAGGGAAGCACTAGGATCTGGGAAGATCAGGAAAGGATTATTAATAATAATAATAACATATTTTAGTATTTTCTCAGCCTTTTTACTAAGATCAAGCAGTAGCACTGTATCAGAATTGATGAGATCACAAATTCATTTGACTATCAGTATTATATAACAAAATTAAAAATGATATAAGCAAAAATTCATTAGTTCAATGCCTATGATAAAAATAGTAGTGATAAATATTTAGGATTTTTTTAAAATAGGAGAAGCACCCTGAAAGAAGAAAAGGGTTGGGAACAAATTCCCCAACTCAGGGAAGAAGTCTTTGTATCCACTATTAAAAGATCTATGAGTGTCCAAGCCAATTTTTTTTTTAATCATGAAAAGAAATTCATAACTCTGAAAGAGAGAAAAGAGGCAGCTGAAACCCATGTGGTTTCCAAGTGGGACTTTTATTGATTTCTGCTTCTGGGAGTGGAATTGGAAGTTTCTTTAAGCAGATTGCATCTTCTCTATGGACTGGCCTGAATCTCACTTCTATCCATTCCCATTCTTTTGGAGTTCTTCTGACCCCCCAATAGAGGAGTAGCTGTCGCTCACTGTCTTACTACCCCTTCTTACTCTGGAGCTTTATGGGAATATTATTAAGTAACTAAATGTTTATCATTGTGTATTTGTTTTTAACATATAGTACTGAAGTAGTCCTTATATTGAGAGGTGTGATGTTGACAGTAGAGGACTTCTATGCTAATGCTCCATAACTTTTCAATTCAAAGGGTGTCCTTTCTGAATTTTTGCTTGGAGCATCGATATGCATGCTTCTGACACTGCCCATTTTGGTGCAAGGCTTATTATATCACACCTAGACTACTGTTGGTCTCTTTGCCTTAGGTCTCTACTCACTCTAGTTCATCCTACAATCAGCAACTAAAGTGATCTGCCTGAAAGTCAAGCATGATCATGTCACACCCCCTCCCATTCTATAAAGTACATTGGCTTCCCGTTACCTCTGTGATTAAATATAAAATCCTTCTGTTTGACATTCAAAGCCCTTCATGACCTGGCCCCTTTCTACCCTTATAGTCTTCTTATACCTGATAGGCATCTGGGATGTTGAGGGAAGACTACCGTCTCCGGTATGTGGGCTGCTCATCAACCTTTGGTGTCTGCTTTCACTCACTTCTCATCTGTGGCCCCAAGAAGCTGTAGCATGGACAGTGGCCATATGCCAGTAAACTGTCTCAGCAGATGGGCTAAATCAGGTTGAGGGTAACTGACCGGCCTCAAACCCACGGGTGAGTCAGAGGAACGTCTATCCCAAACACATGAAGACTTTTTCAGTGGCTATAGAGTGCTTAGAGTTTGGTCAGGCACTGAAGAGGTCAAGGTCATCTGTTGCATCCTGGGCCATCACCAGTCATCTTGACTTTTGTCCTGCCACTGGACATCTATGACTTAGGAAGGGAGAGTGAATCTGATGTCTTTGTACAACTCTACCTCCCTGAAATCTAGTTCACACGCAAGTCAAGATCACTCATGATATCATTGCTCCTCTTTGAAAAACAAAGAGCTACTGTCCTACCAGCCATTTCCCTCCCCTCATCCCCAGTCCATGTGCTCTGTTATCTAGTGACATGGCACTCTTGGTGTTCTCAGAACACAACATTCCATAGTCAGATTCCTGACATTTTCACCGGAACTCTCCTTGCTCATCTCTGCCTCCTAGCTTCCCTAACTTTCTTGAAGTCTTAGCCAAATCCCATATTCTTTAAGTTTTCCCTAGTCCTAAATTTTAGTGTCTTCCCTATGATATTGTCTCCAATTTATCTTGTTTGTTGTGCTCAGTTGTTTGCATATTGTCTCCTCTATTAGACTGTGAACTCTTTGAGAGCAGTGACTATCTTTTTTTTCTTTCCTTTCTTTGTACCCCAGATCTTAGCACAGTGCCAAAAATGCTGCTGCTGCTCAATGATGTCCAACTCTTCATGCCCCTATTTGGGGCAAAGATAGTAGAGTGGTTTGCCATTTTCTTCTCCATTGAATTAAGGCAAACAAAGGTTAAGTGACTTGCCCAGGGTCACACAGTGAGTGAGTATTGGAGACTGGATTTGAACTCAGCTCTTCCTGACTCCAGACCTGGCACTCTTTCTATTGTGCCACCTAGCTGTCCATCTGGCATATGTTGGTGCTTAATCAATCTTTGTTGACTTGACTTGACTTAGAGGTTCATTTAAATAAGTAGGTATCAAAAAGAGGAACAAGTATGTGAGTGAGGAAATAATCCCCTGGACCACATTTTGTATTTTAACTACCGATGTTGGACCCTAGGGCAAGCACAATAAAACAGACCTTCAAATCAATATTTTGGCAGGGGAGTAGTCAGTTCCAGGCTGAGGAATAACTCCTTGGAGTACCCCTTAGGAGGGAGGAGAGGAAATATGCTCTCTGATAGCTTCCTATTTTAACTAATTATTCTTGCTAAACAGGTGCTCCAGACAACTACCTAAACATATAAGTTGTAGAGAAGGGTCAATCTACATTGATCAAGGGATTTTTCTTTGTGAGAGTTTCTGATACCAATGAGATCATAGTTCCAGTTCAAAAAAACAACTATTAACTAGGTAGTAAGCTTAGTTGTCTTTGTTCCTTCTACATGTCAATTTCCTGAACAAAGCCCTGGTGGCTTCTCTCTAGTTACTGCCAATTTGTACCCAAACTGGAGTTGGTGTACTCAGTGACTACCAGAGAGACTCAGCAGCACAAAATGTTCCTATTCAATATGAAACCCTCACTTCAAAGCTCAAGTTGCTTCTTAATTTGAAGAACATAGTAATGGGAAATAGGAAGAAAATCAGACATCTGTCCTGACAACTTTCCCACTGAGGTGAGATAAGTCAATGTATTCCTGAAGTGAATTGACTACCTTTCAGAATCCAATGAAAGAGGAAGCTAAATGGGGCTAAGCAATTTAAGGCTTTGGCAGCCAGGGTGGTCTGGAGCAGGATGAGGGCCCATCTGACTATCTGGGATACCAAGGATCCCAAAACAGAATTTCTAAACGATACAATTTTGTGCTCTCAGGAAGGTCAATTCTGTGGAAACTGATGGATATGATTTTATCAGACAAGTCTTATATTTAGGGCCTATCCTACAGGATGTGGATCAGCAAGCTAAAATATGGAGAATTGGTCTAAAGATACAGCACAGAATCAGGTTTACGTTTCACTGTACAAAAGTAATAACTGCTGAAAATTGCATTATACTCAATGAAAGGAACTATGGAAAGAAATAATTCTTATGTGTCTTCTAGTAAAAATATTTTTGTGGATATGATCTTGGAATTAATTATTAAACCCAGTTTATGGTTAAAGCATAAATTGTAGTAAGCTGAAAAGAGGGTTATTCATTTCATTTAATGATAAATAAAATGAAATTTGTTCAATTTGATGAAGGCAGTAAGTCAAAATTAAGTGCTTTGGCATTTGATTTTGCTGTACCTACAAATCTTATTTAAAAGCTTTGCACATTTAAAATATGCAAAATACAAACAAAATTTAGTAGAAAAAGTAAAATTAAATATTTAATGATATAATTAAGTCTTATTAATGGTATGTTCTTTATTTTGCAGATTAAATATTTACAAGGATTATCATCTCCTTCATCTTTATTACTTAAGCAATGTGTTTTTCATAATTATTTGTAAGGTATTTTCACAAACATTTGATGAATATTAAAAAATAAAATAAAAAAATAGTTTTATTTCAGTTGTAATGACTTTATGAAAATATTAACATCTAACTGAATGTTTATAACATGTGCTAGTCCCTAATATTTCATTTGCTGATTTTACTGCCACAGAGTACATGTGGATTTTTATAGGTGACAAATGACTTAATCTTCAGAACCTCCAGTTAGCCTTTATTTATTTCTTTAAGCAGCTATTTTTAATGTAGCTTCATTGTGAGGTGAAAGTCTGTTGATAAGTTTATGACTAGGACCAATAAATCATATTTTAGGTTAAATTCTACCCCTGAGAAAATAGTAATGCTCTCAGGTTCCATGGTGTCTGTCGTTAGAGGAGTTCAAGACATTTCCTGTATATTACTCATTCATCAAATAGGCTTTGGTCCACCAGGGCTCTTACTTCTCTGCCATGTTAGCACTCTGTGACAGAAAAATCATAAATTGATGCTCTCCTACTTGGAATAGGGTTTGTTTGTTTTTTTGTTGTTTTGTTTTGTTTTGCTTTTTGCTCCATAGACCAAGATTTTCCTCTCCTGTGCAAAATGAGTCAAATGCCCCTGGATCTTGTGATTCTCATTCAGACACTGATTACAAAGAATAAACAGAAGGTCAAAGCAACATTCACAGTATGGATTATATATGGTCACCATTCCACACTGTACTAAGTGTGTCAAGGGCATTGTCTAAAATTACAGATTAGTAGGTTCCTACACTGGGAGATAACCCAGGGGCTTCACTTGGCTCCTCCTTCTCCTCATGCTGGGTATAGGTTGCCCCAAGAAAGATCTTTTTTTCAGAATTTTTAAGCATTTTTCCTGGAGGATGATCATCAGGACATTGATGGTGATGGATTCCAGTCTCATAGTTAGCTCTGCAATAGCATTTCAAAGCAATTTCAAGCTAAACTGCCACTCAGTGTCCTGTGACAGACACACAGGATTTCAGACCATTAGTGTGCGGACAGAGTCAGTACTAATCAGAACATGATGCCCTTTTGCTCACTTCTGAAAATCATTTTTTTCCTCTTCTGCTGAAAGTATCAGAATTTTCAGGTCAACAGCATGGCTATGAAAGCTCTGGAATGCAGAAATGGACAGCTGAAGCAGGAGCTAGTTCCCATTTTCCTTTTTTTTTTTGTCAGCTTGTAGTTAATATAGTTTAATTTTGGGAAACAAAGTATACTACTGTTCCCTATATCTTCTATATACACAATTAGGATGTGTACTTCAGTTCTTAAAAAGATCTGGGATTTCAACAAGGTGGGGGCATTTCCTCCACCAAAGCAGATCACACTCTCCTCCGTGCCGTAACAGTTTTCATGAATTGCTGGAGCTCCCAAATTCATTATCTGGTGGACAACCTGTCTGCATCGTCCTCTTAGAGAAGGACGACACCTTAGAGGGATTGTCGGTAGACATCAGGAGCTGACCAACTCGACTAATCTCAAAGGAATTGAGAGTCAAGACCAAACATACAGGTAGGATCCCTGCTTGCAAGAAATTGAGTGCAACAAATCACATGACCTTTGTATGGAATTCTGGCCTCTTTGTTCAACCATATAGGATCTTTTAGTCTGATCATTGCATCATATTTCTCCTTTTGCTCCTTCAACTCAGTTTAATCCTGGAACTGATTCCTACTTTTGATTTTACCCCTGGTCCTTCAGCTCAGTACCCTGTATCTCCAGCTACCATCCTGGCTTTGCATAACAATTCTAACATTTTCAGATTTTCATTGAGTGGGAACTTTGAGATATCTTCACTCCCTGGTCCAAGAGGCTTCAGCCTGTACTGCAGGTGACTTTCAGCTCCAGCCCAGGCCAGATCCCATCCCTGGCCCCACTTTCTGGTGAGGAACCTTTTCCAAATCTAGCCAGGCCAGCCCAGTATGCCACAGGCTGGTGCTCAGCATTTCCCTGCTAGACAGGATCTTTATTGGCATGACCTTCATGAATCCATGACCTTTACTTCTAGTCCATAAAGTTTCAGAGGACTTTAGTGGTGGTTGAAATGAATATTTTCCCATATGAACTCCATCCTCAAGAATAATCCAAAACCATAAATTAATCAATGGAAAGGAAAATACAATATATTGAAAAAATTAATTTCTTTCATGAAGTCATCTGAACCATAACAATCCATAGTGTTTTTTCTCTCTTCTGAACTCTTCTATAGATTCTTCATTTGGCATTCAATCTCATTTTATTTAGTACTGCTGTATAACTTTTTTATGTGTGTCTTTTAAAAAAATTATTATTTTATTTCCCCCAATTACATGCAAAAACAGTTTTTATCATTCATCACTTTTTTTTTAAGTTTGGAGTTCCAAATTCTATTCTTCCTTCCCTCCCTCCCTTCTCCCCTCCTTGAGATGGTAAGCAATCTGACATAGATTATATACGTGCATATTAATCATTCTGTGCACAAACTCAAACAAAAAACAAGAAAAAGGAAGGAAGGAAGAGAAAGAGAGAAAATGAAAATGAAAAATGGTATGCTTTGGTATTCAGACATCAGTTCTTTTCCTGGAGGCAGATAGCATTTTTCATCATGAGTCCCTTGGGATTGTCTTGGATCACTGTATTTCTGAGAAGAGCTAAATTATTCACAATCATAAATATTACTGTTACTATATACAATGTTCTCCTGGTTCTGCTTACTTCACTTTGTATCAGTTCATGTAAGACTTTCCAGATTTTTTTGAAATCATCCCGTTTATCATTTTTTTATAGTACAATAATATTCCATTGCAATAATATACTGCAACTTGTTTAGTCATTCCCCAATTGATGGGCATCCCTTCAATTTCCAATTCTTAACCATCTCAAAAAGAGTTGCTATGAATATTTTTGTACAAATAGGTTCTATCCCCCCCCATTTTAATATCTTTGAGATACAGAACTAGTAGTTATATTGCTGAATCAAAGGGTATGTACAGTTTTATAGCCTTTTAAGCATAGTTCCAAATTGCTCTCTAGAATGGTTGTATCAGTTCAAAATTCTACTACCAGTGCATTAGTGTCTTAGTTTCCCCACATCCCCTCCAACATTTATCATTTTCTTTTTTTTGTCATATTAGCCAATCTGATGGATATGAGGTTGTTTTAACTTGCCTTTCTCTAACCAATGGTGAGTTACAGTTTTGTTTTCTAAAGAAAGCTTTGATTCCTTTGAAAACTGTTCATATCCTTTGATAATTTATCAATTGGGGTATGACTTATATTCTTATAAATTTGACTCAGCTCTCTATATATTTGAGACATGAAATCTTTATCAGAGATAGTTGCTGTAAAAAATTTCCCCCCAATTTTATGCTTTCCTTCTAATTTTGGATGGGTTGGTTTTGTTTGTGCAAAAACTTTTTGATTTTATATAATCAAAACCATCGATTTTACATTTCATAATGCTTTCTATATCTTGTTTGTTCTTAAATTCTTCCCTTATCCATAAATCTGAGAGGTAACGAGTGCTTTTGAAAGAAAATTGCACCATGGGATTTAGGCCTGGAAGAAACTCGGGAGTTCATTTAGTCCAAGATTTTTAATCTTTTTTGTTTCAGTAATCTTTTTAGCAGTCTGATAAAGTCTATGGACTTCTTGAAATATTTATTGCCTACATTCATAATTGAAGGAAATGCTAAATTTTGGTCAGATGTTAGTAAAAATAAAGATGTGATCTTTTCCCCCCTCATCTAAATTCATAGACCTCTGTGGTCTATCCAACACTTAGCAAGTACCTGGAGTCAGGAAGATCTGAGTTCAAATCTGACCTCAGACATTTACTCACTGTATGTCTCTGGGCAAGTCACTTAACCCTGTCTGCTTCAGTTTCCTCATCTGTTGAATGAGGTGGAGAAGAAAATGGCAAACCACCTCACTATCTTTGCCAAGAAAACCCTAAATGGGGTCACAAAGAGTTATACGTGGCTGAAACAACTAAACAACAACAAAATGTCTGGCACATAATTAGTGATTAATAATTTGCAATTGATTATTGATTGACTATCCACAATTGTTGACCCTAAATTACAAAATTCTGATTTAGACTAACCTCATATCAGATGAGGAAACAGGTCCTAGGGAGGAAAAGTAACTTGTCTGAGGTCACAGTGGTAGTATATATAGTCTTATATCCCCAACTAGATTAAAAGCACCTTGAGAGGAGGGATTATATCTTAAACATCTTTGTGTGTTCCTTGGAGTCTTCTACAGGTCTGCTTCTACAGGCACTCAAGAAATACTTGTTGAATTTTATAAAATGAAAAAGTCAAACTTTGGAAAATGCTCTTATGATTTTAAATGTTTTTACTCATAACTTTTAGCACTACTTATATCTTTTCACTTGGCTAAAAACAACTCAACAACAACCCAGTTTCTGTTTCTTGGCAGAACACCTGTTTATGGCTGTCAAAAATGCTCCCCAAGGATGATGTTGCACAGAGGTGAATAAAGTGAGTTATGTAGTCAACCTGGATCCTGTCCACTAGAAGTTTATAATTCAAAACAAGAATGACAATGGGAGCCATCAAAAAAAAAAAAAAAAGGAACAGAACCCTTCCCTGCTCCCACCTCCTTGTAGGAAAAATGTGTGGTCCATGAAGACAAATACAGCATTCCCACACCCTTGGGTCAGTTTATATACTTAGGCAAGTTCAGTGAACTCTACACACTGACGTAAAAGTCCTTCCCCACTGTAATCTGTAATGTCTCTCCTTGTCAAGCCTGCAATGTTATGATTGTTTATTACCTATTGAACACTAGAACCATATTTGGCTCTGCACATAAGATTGATAGATTCTTCCTGTCACCAGCCTCACTCCCATGGCTTCTCTCCAGTCCTCCCCCAGCCTTCATCTTTTCCTTTCCCTCCTCCCTGCTTCTCCCTATCTACAGCCAGAGCAACTCTGAATAATCCTGTCCAAAGTCACATCTGACCCTTTTGAAGAAGTTATTCCTTGGGGGAGGGAAGCCTTCATAGAGGGAAGGAGCTGAAGACAATCTGCTTTCTATGTTCATAAATAGTAATAGCAATAATAAATAAGCCCTGCCATACATTGTGTAGACAGCAGACTAGGACTTTGATTTCTCTTTAGCCCTAGAGAGTTTTGCAGAAGGCCTATGGGCAGTTTTTCTACTATATTGTACTTTGCCTCTAGAGTGGAAACAGTGAACTTTGATCATTAAATGGGTAGCTAGTAGGGAGGAAACCAAGGTTCAAGGACAAATTGTTTTGTCTTATGGAAAGAAAGTATGCTCTAGTGGAGAAAACTTGAGGCAAGTTGTTGGGAGACCTGTGTTCTGCTAGTATGTCAGCTGTGTGACCTGAAGCAGATCACTTAACCTCTCTGTTTCTGTGCCAATCTCACAGGGATGTCACCTGGATTAAGTGAGATAATGGGGTAAAAGCACTGAGGTTACCTTTGTAAAGTTTCATGGGTATCAGGGGACTTTGCTATACAATGACCATAGTTTAGGAGCTAACATACAGAGCTGCAAATTTGCAGGTGAAGAGTATTAATCTCATCTTGCCCTGGGACCTAAGAGGAATCTGCTTGACCAATGAATTCCAGAGCTGGATGCCCTTCCAGGACAATCAGGCATTATCTTGGTGTGGTAAGCCATAGTGGTTGGGAGGGGAAGGACAAAGGAAGGGGTTAGCAGGAGTTGTCCATTCCTGTAATCTCTCTTATCATGGGAATTTAAAACACCTGCAATATGGACATTTTCCAACCCTAAGTGTTCTCCTGAACCACTCCATTGTTACCTGGAAGAGATCATTTTTAGAAAGAACAATAACCATAGTGCATACACCATCATTAAAAAGCAAAACTTTGTAGCCACACAAAGCAGAAGGCCCGTGGCTTCCGTGAGGATATTCTTGGCAACAATATTCCAGGGAAGTGGCAAAAGGGGGGGGGGGGGGGAGATGCTCAGGGTGCCAGCAGATGGAGTAAATGAAATGCAAGACGAGAGGGAGATAAAGAGGTCAAAAGATAGTCTGTGGTTCTTTAGAAGGCTCTTCTAATTTCAGGATTGTCTCCTAGTTCTATATTTAGCATTCCTTTGCTGCCTCCCCATCTCATTCCACCAAAATTATGTTGTGTTTATATCTTGCCCATCCCACTTTCTATCTCTTCCACAGAATATAAGCTCCTTGGTGGCAGGGACCATCTCATTTCTGCTTTAGTAACCTCAGTGCCCTGTATAATGCCCAGCACAGAATAGGTACTTGATAAATGTTTGTTGATGGATTGATTGAATGCTCTATGGATAAACCTATAGAATTCTCTCAGGATTTATCTCTATCCTCCAAGAGCAAGGCAGGAAGATTTGAGAAATGCTAGCTGCCCTAAATACCCTGAGTCCCCGGGAGCAGCTGGGGCCAGAAATCAGCAAAACAAACCCTTTTGCTGCAGAATGAGTTCAGGCTGCTTTGCAGCTGAAGAGGATGATGAACTGGCAGCAGTCTCGATTTTAGATGAACTCTTTCCCCCTCTCTCCCCACTCTCCAATTGCTTCTACCTCTCTCACTGCAAGCATTATGAGCAAACTACCCTGCTTAGGGGCCTCGAGGCTGGAACCAGATTCATCCACAATATCTTTATAGCGTCTGCTGCTGCTTTGTTGTACACATGCCTGGGAGGGATGCCACGGCCGCTGTTCCTTTGGCAGGGAGAGGAAGCTACTTTGGGGCCCTGGGCATGGCTCCCCATTGCTTCTACTATCAACACTCCAACAGAGTCAGTGCCAGGAAGGCCTTGGAACTAGAAGCAAACCCTGTTGCAGCTGAGCTCGCCTGTATTTCCCTTCAGCATTGTGCCTGACACGAGTCAGCGCCAAGCCCCTGGGTTTTTTAGGCTCATTTCCTGCTGCTGCTGCCTCTTGGTTAGAGGAGAAGGAGGAGCCAGCAAAGGAAATTCTGGCAGTTTGGGGCCTTGGGGTGCCATTTGTTTTCTCCCTGGACTGTGGCCTAACTGAAGACTCATGCTGTGGCTCTCCACCATGGAGAAAATGATGTTCTCTCTCACGCACACACGCACATGCACATCTGTGGAGATCATGTCATCTCCCTCTGTAACCTCTCCAGCTCCTCAGGAAGCCAGAACAGTCTGCTACTGGGGTTCCCTTTGGGTGGAAGTCAGAAGACCTTCCTATATGCCCTCTGCTAATGTGATCTGGGAACTGATTCTTCTCCTGAGGAAATGCCACTCATGACCAGGTTGCTCTTAAAACAGCCCAGTGCCATCAGAGCATGTACCCAACAGGGAATCCATAGTGAAGTTTTTAACCTAAGAAGACCAGACCTCTTTAAGGAGTTAAAGGTACTGTAAGGAGAACCACCACAGATGAAAATCTGGATTTTGAAGCAAGGGCTTTTGATATAACTCATATGTGTTATGGACCTCTTTGGCAGTCTAGTAAAGTCTGTGGGTACTTTCTTAGAACAATTTTTTAAAATTCCTAATTGAAAGAAATGCTAAATTTCAGTTAGAAGATAGCAAATTATACACAATTTTTTTCCCCAACCAAATCCACAGATGCCCTGAAATCTAACCACAGACTTCTTGAGGATTCATAGACCCAGGTTAAGATCCCGTGTTCTAGAGGGTGAAACATATCTCCTTCCTCTCAGCAGAGAGGCAGTGAACTATAGACATAAAATGAGACATACGTTACCAGACATAGTGTCTAGGTTTATTTTGCTTATTCTTTGTTGTAAGGGGGTGGCGGGGGTGGGGCGGGTTATCATTGGAATGTGACAGCAACATTTAAAAGAAAGAATTAATTAAAACAAAAATTTAAAGAGAGAGTGAAACCTAGGTGGGAAAGGGAAGGGATAAATTTCTTAGTAGTTCAATTTCTTTTCTTATCTGTGGAACATACTTCCTGAAACCCCATTTGTGATTAAAAGCAGTTTTTCTCTAGCAAAATAACTATTGCGTGCTAAGGAAAGAGAAAGGTGAAATTAAAATATTTGATTAAGTCACAGATTAGCTAGCCTGTATGTGATTAGAATAAAAGCTGTATAGTACTCCTGGAAAATGCTTAGGAAATTGTTTAGGGTACAAAGGGGTCAGCAAGGGCACTGCAATCACAATTACTCACACCGACCTTGAATGCAATGTTATTTTTCTGGAAACTCGGAGTTGTCCTTGACAATTTTGTTCACGTGGGTAAACACACTTGGGGTGTTTTATCGGACATGAAAATCAGTATCTTAGATGAGGCCTCAACACTCTTGCTCCAAATAAAAAGCTACTTACAGGTCTTAGCTGTGATGGGCAAACTGCCAAGGGACTAGAGGCTTGGGCAGGATGAGTATTCTAAAGTTAATGCATTTACTCAAACTTCTTTGATCGAGAAATCAGGCTTACAATCCCAAGAGGCCAGACTTGCCAGGAAGATTTTAGGGCCTTCCATGCATTCAGCTGTATGTGCTTTGAGAACAGGCTTCCCCAAGGCATCTTAGAACCTGCGCTGAATATCCTCTGGCTAGTGCAAATTAAAGACAACTCAAAATATGAATGAAACCTGTAGAAAAGAAAATCAGGTTTAGCACAAAGTTAACACTGAAAGTCTGAGAAACTTTGGCTGTGTCTGAAATAGTTTCTCTGCTTCTAAGATGAACCATCTCCATGGAGAAAGGCACCAAAATTATTCAGTTTCATCAGTCGTCACCTTGAAAATAGGCTCTGGCTCTCTTTTTAATAAGTAGTAAGAGCTAGCATTTATTTAACATTTCAAGGTTTTCAAAGTCCTTTACAAATATTGTCTCATCTGTTCCGCATAAGAACCCTGGGACGTAGGTGCTATTCTTATCCTCATTTCACACATGTTGGAAGAGGACCAATGACATATGGAGGGTAATATCCTAACTTGCACAAGAATTCGACTTAAGTGAGGCCAGGGCTATGCAAAGTCACCAGCCTCACTCTCCCAGAATCAACCTCGTCCAGGGGCAAGACAAAATTCAAGACATAAATAAACTGAAGAAGACAGAGGTTAAGTGACTTGCCCAGGGTCACATGTGTGAGGCCAGATTTGAACTTAGGTCTTCTTCACTCCATCCACCACTTGGCTGAGTTATTGTAATAAGTAATAAGTTATTGTTGTATTTTCTAAATATTGAGTAACAATAACTCAATATTTCTAATATATCTTAATGAATATATATAGTGTTTAATGAATATATGAATATATATAATATAGTGTTTTAAAGTTTACAAAGTATTTATGTTGCTGGGTATGATGGCACATGTCTGCAGGCTGGCAAGATCCCAAACTCAAGAGTTCTGAGTTGCAGTGGGCTAAGCTTACCAGGAATTCAAAACTCAAACTAAAATGGTGAAGACAGAGACAGGGAGAGACACACACACAGAGAATATATATGATGTTGACTTATTTGAGCCTTAAAACAACCTTAGAATGTAGGTTCTGCCACTATTAGTCCTATCTCACAGGTGTAAAGGAGTGTTAATAGATTCACCTGTGGTCACAGAACTAAATATCAGAGGCAGTATTTGAACCCAGGTCTTTCTGTCTGTAGTGTCATGCTGTTTCTCTCATAGATCTATTCATTTAATAACAAAATTAATAATATTTCTGTGAGCATTTGAATCTCCAAATCTAGAGCATTTGAAAATATGATGTTGACAAGTATAATTATCTCCATTTTGTCATTTTGGGACAAGTGAAATTACAATATAGTAATTCTATAATTACTATTACCTCAGTTAAAGTCACATAACAAATCAATAGCTCTTGATGGATGCAGAGCTGTAAGGGACCTCAGTGGCTATGTAGCCCAATCTTTTCATTTTATAATTGAGGAAAGTTAAGACACAAGGCAACTCAATGACTTTCCTAAGGTCACAGAGGTAGCTAGAGCTAGTGTCAGAGACAGCATTGGAGCTGAGATACTTGGATTTCAGAGAGTGTTCTTTCCCTTGGACCTTGGGCTAACAACCATCCTATGACGTAGGAATCAAATCCTAACTTGCAGTCCCCTATTAGAAGCACTTGACAGACCAAACAAAGTTTAGAAATGGATTTTTTTTCAATTTGGAATAGGTCAATTAGAATCCAATAACATTTAAGGATTGTCTTGTGGATAAAAACAGCTTCAAAGTTCTTGCCTCTTTTTCAGGCTAAATGACTTGGTTTCACAAAGACAGAAATAAAAATACATTGACGGAAGATCTTGAAAGTATGTCCTAATCTACAAGGGTTTGGATGTGTAAACACACTTCTGGTTAGGTTGGCATGCCGAACAGTGTGCAAACTTTGACTCAGAAGTAAAGAATTTACTTTGGTTTCCAGGTTGAGTTGCTTTGTTTATTGGCCACGGGGAAGAAACATGCCACAGCAGTGAAATGAATTTGATATGTCATGTCAGGTGTAATGAGAAGTTACTGAGTTAGCTGAGTCACTGGTGTGTCCCAGGTACAGAATGATAAACCCAATAGAAATGCACAACACAGTTTGGCCGATGGACAGCCACAGAAGAAGAGAAGCAAAAAGATAAGGAAAAAAAAATGACCTAAATCTAATGCCACACTCTTAAGGTTTGCAGACTCTTCGGTCACCCAAATCCCACCCTTACCTTAGAGAACACCATTGCAATGTCTATGTATGATTGACTATCCAATTAACATCAGCATCAGGAGTGAAAGTTGCTTTGGGAAATCCAGTTATATTATTTGTTGTTTATTGGCCATTAGAATGTAGTTAGAATATAGTTTGAGTCCTATTATTGTATCAATCAATCAAGAAGCATTATTAAATGACTGACATGTGCCAGACAGTGTGCTAGGCTTTGGAGGTACATATATAAGAATGAAAGAGTCCTTGCCCTCAAGGAATTTATATTCCACTATATTATTATTCATCCCTCCTTTCCTATGATTTTCCATAATTACTATTACCATTAGTTTAGACTGGAGATAGAAGTTCTTCAGGCTGTTAGGCTACAAATATTTATTAATTCCTTACTATGTGCAAGGTACTGGGCTTAGCTCTGGGGATGTAAAAACAAGCAAAAAGGAAGACAGTCCCTGCCCTCAAAGAGCTTACATTCTAGTAGAAGACAAACACATTAAAAGGAACTGAAAAAAAGGGACAGGGGAGAAGGTTCATGCTGAGGGTAATGTGGTGGTCAAGTCCAGAGAGTCAGAAGCACAGCTGGGAAGTCACTGAAATATAGACAACCTTGACCTGTCCCCAAAATGGAAGCCCTTAAAGGAACTCACCAGTGGTAGAAGGGGGCCAGTGGAGGGATGTTTCAGGGTGAGAAGGCCCCAGGTGCTGAGAGCAGTTGTAGGATGGGAAGGCAGCTGAGTCACGCTGACAAAGTTCCAAGAGTTAGAAACACAGCCAGGAGGGGAATCTGCTTACCCTATCTTGCTTGCTAGAGTAGCCTAAAGGAGCCAGTCCACCAGGCATCTGAAGGAGGTTCAGCTAATTTAGTGATTGCTTTCACCACTTTGAATGTAAGTCATTCCGGTGAGATATAGAAGAGGCATTGCTCTGGTTAGGAGGGCACAACCCCCACTGTCATCTAATCCTTTTTTGCCACTAATTCCCTGGCCTTCCCTACCACCATGACTAAGCCCTAGCTCACTGATTCCTTCCCACAGGAGATACCACTGCTGAACTAAACCCCAAATTGATGTGGAACAAGAGAAGGACATCAGCAGAATAAATAACTAGGATTCTCAATAAACTTTTGGGTAGGACTTGCTATTCTCAACTTCTTGGAATTTCTAATGCATTCTGTGTTTGGTTCTTAGCATTTTTCCATTTCCCCACTGTATTGTCAAGATCCTTAATGTTCAATCTAATTAACAGTCAGATATCACTGGAGATGTGTCATATTTCTAGGCGTGGTACCAGGCCAGAGGTAAGTGTGACACACACACATCATGGCAATAGTCCAGGATGATACCTACATCAGCCGAAGCACTTAATTGCAAAGCTCATAGGTGAATTTTGGGACTGACTGAGAGACCAGATGTATCATTAACCAAATAAAAACTCCAAGCACAAGCCCTGCTGATTCATTGGCTCAAATGCCTCCCCTATACCAAGCACTGGGCTAGGTGCTGAGATAAAAAAGGAACAAAGTAATCCTCATCCTTAAAGAGTTTACTTTCTTCTGAGATGATATAACACCCATACAGAAAAGTCAGTATTAAATATGTACAGAGCAAATACAAAGGAATTAGGAGGTAGGGTAGATACAAAGGAATAGGAGAAGGAGATTGAAACAGGCCTCCAGGAGAAAATGGCTGGTTTAGCTGAGCTCTGAAGGAAGCTAAGGATTCTCCAAAGTCCCTGTGATGAGGGAGTGAATTCCAGACATTGCAGACAACAAAGGCACCAAGATAGGAAATGGAATGTTGCCTATTGGGAGCAGTAAATAGACCCACTCTGCTGTAATGTAGAATGAATAAAGGAAAATCATATGCACTAAGCCTGAAATGGGAGGCTGGAGCCAAGTTGGGGGCTTAAGAAATGTTTAATGATTGATGGGGCAGCTAGGTGTTAAAGTGGAATCAGGAAATCAGAAAGACTCATCTTTCTGAGTTCAAATCTGGTTTCAGATACTTACCAGTTATGTGACCCTGGGTAAGTCACTTCACCCTGTTTGCCTCGGTTTCCTTATCTGTAAAATGAGTTGGAAAAGGAAACGATAAACCACTCTAGTATCTTAGCCAAGAAAACCCCAGATGGGGTCACTGAGAGTCAGGCACAACTGAAACAACTAAACAAATGACTGATTATAGGGCTGATATTTACTCTCTGTAAAGTTAAGCAAGCTGCTTGACCTCCCTGGGTCCCTTTTTTCTCATTTATTAAATGAGGGAATTGAATTAGATAGAGATCTTTGAGTCTAGGTTTTAAAAGCCAAAAGGGAGTTTTTGTTTTATCCTGGAGGCAAGAAGGAACTCCTTGAGGAAAGGAGGGGTACAGTCAGACCAGTGCTTTACCAATGTTAATATGATAGCTGTGTGGAGGACAACTTGAAGAGCGGAGAAGTTGAATACAGGAAGACCAAATAGGAGGGTACTTGCATTTATCCAAGTGAGAGGTGATGAGGTCTGGTCTAGGTTGGTGGTAGATGGCAATCAGCATTCGTTATCCTGCTTCAGGTGGGAATTGGATTAGATGATCTCTGAAGACCCTTCAGAATTTATGATTCTCTGTGGTCTAAAGATTCTACAAAGCTCAGGGAGTGAATTTGAGACATTGTGGACAATAATTGAATGCTGTATATTGGGAACAGTAAGTACTCGTCCCTCAATATTGGCATTTTCTATCTACTACAGTAGTTCTTAAACATTCTCTTCTTTTCTTTCTTCCTCTCATTAGATCATTATTATTTCATATAAGATGTTATGAATTTTGCCTAGGCATCTCCCCTTCCTTCATTCTACCACACACCCTTTCAGAGCTAGCCACTTAATAACAGTTAACACCAAAGAGTAGCTTAACCTTCAGTGAAGTCCATGTTCAACTGGCATAACATGCTCTGGCTTAGAAACTCATAAGTATCTGGGCAGTAGGAAAATTTGAAATAAATTTATATGAGGCATAAAATACATGAAGTTAGGTAAGGGGAGTGAGAAGGATAAGACCTTAAAATATCCCAGCTCCACCACTTAATTCCTGAGCAAATTGTTATAGGAGCTTCTTTTCAATTCAAGTTCCAAAATTTGTCATCCTATGACCCTATAAAATATGAGGAAGTAACATGTACCAGAGAACTAGGGTCATAAGATCTTCATAGTATCATAGCTTTAGAGCTGGAAGGGACCTTTAAAGACCTTTAGTCCAACCTCCTGTTTTACAGATAAGGAAACTGAGGCTCAGAGAGGTTAAGAAATTTGTTCCAGGTCACAAGGAAGTAAGCAGTCAGAGGACACATATGACCTTGCAAGTTCCAATTCCCATAGCCATCACTTTATAGCCACACCTTCCTCCTTCATATCCACCCATCTCTGAGACCCAGTTGTTGTCAGTTGTTGGAAAGTCTCAGATTGAGGCTTTATCCTAAAACCTATGTAAGAAAGAAAAATGCTGAGGGAGACACAAGTGAGGTGAGCAATGAAGGTCACTTCTAGAGCACCAGAGCAAAGGGAACTGATAATTAAATTAACAATATATAAACAGAGTGAAAGGAAGGAAAGGGGTGTGTTAGACTTTGGGTGGAGATAGGCCATATAGAAAAACAGATGTGATAGGTCCTGTGGCAAAGCGCAGATAAGCAGATAGGAAATGTATAAATAGCTTGTAAAGAAAGAAAAAATTTTCTCTCTTTCTGAAAAATCCCAAGTTTAGTTCATTATTTTGTTTTTTTGGCCAACTAGTATGGCTGCAAATGGGAGGTTTCAAGGTTTGTTTTAAGTGTCCATTCAGTGTATAATTTGACTCAAAATCTTTTGTCCAGCTATTGCCAAACAATCTCGTCTTCTTTATAGAAGACTGGTCAGTAAGACCTATCTTCTTCACCAGAGATATCATTACATGACATCACAGACTGCAAAAATAACTTTCTCTTTGCTGACTTTCAGGCAAACTTTTCCCTCCTAGTCTCCTGGTTCCCCTGACAAATAGCTGGAGGCTACTGGTCTGATGCAAAGCTCAGTTGAGCTTGAGAGATAATGAAAAAAGGGGAGAGATTACAAAGAGATTGCTAATGAACACAGCTGTGACTCTGAGTCCCATCCGGACAAGCAGGCCCACTTATCCTCCGGGTTTCCCCTCTGCTGCTCTGCTTTATGTCATGAGTTGGGGGTGGGGGAGGCAGGTGTCTCTGGAAACAGAGGGGCACCATTTCAGGCCTCCCTGCCAAATGCTGAAAATCAGCCTTGATGCTCTAACAAGGGGCCCATCCTTTCCAATTGTCTCTAAATAAATGATATGATAAAGGTCTGGGGTTGTAGGAGCAGGAATACAATCTTGCTGATGCCAAATATTGTAGGTGGGACCTGTTTCAACTTAAGACCACCTAAGATACAATATCCCTATCAGCTTTTTCTTTTGATACAATAAATGACTTAAAGGAGGCTCAAGATCAGTATAAAGAGGGTATTTTTACTTGTGATAAGAAATTGTAAGGTAAGGGAAGTTTATCTGCATAAATGCTTTTCTCCAAGGTGACTTAGATCCTTTCTGGGCAGAAAGCTGTATAATAGACCAAAAAAAAAAAAAAGCTGTATAAAGCTGTAAAGCTGTATAGAGAGCTTTAGATAAGTGAGCCACATTTGGCTTATGGCAGAGATGTCAAACTCCTGAGAAGCCTGAATCAGATTAAAATGTAATTGGGAGGCATTTAACAAAATAAATAAAAATACAATACAACATAGATAATGTTAATTTGTGATTTTCTAAGTTAATTTGCAACCTGCAGGGATCCTTATGGAGCCCTGTTTCTATGTGAGTTTGACACCACAGGCTTAAAGGATACTTTTCTTTCCTGTTTTACTCCCTGTCTCTCTGGCCCTACAGAGTGTCTGTCAAGAGGCTTCCCATCAAAGAGACCACCTAATGATATCCTGATCCCATGGATTCAGAACATGATACCTAAATCTGAGGCCCAGAGGGGTTAAGAAATTTGTTCAAAGTCACAAGGAAGTAAGTGGCAGAGGACACTCTGGGCACTTGAATGTGCTCTGCCACAGCATGGAAAGAGCACTGAATTTGGAGCCAGGGGAGCTTGGTCCAAATCGCGGACCCTACCACTTAGTAATAAAAAGAGTAGACAATTGATGTTCATATAAACTTAAAGTACCAAAGTGCTCTATATACATTCCCTCCCTTGGTCCTCAAATCAATCCCATATCTGGGCATTGGTCTGGATATCGTTTGGAATGATGATCAGATTTCCTGATGATCAGACTGAGCATTGAGGGAGATTGAATAACTTGCCTAACATCTTGTGGCAAGTATCTGAAGGCAGGATTCCAAGCCAGATTTTCCTGATACCAAGTCAAACACTCTACTACTACTCCCTACTGCCTCTCCCTACTTCTTACTGTCTTGTGACCTTGGGCAAGGGACAATGTTTCTGGGACTTAGTTTGCTCATCTACAAAGTGAGGGAGTTGGATTAGATGACCTCTAAAGTCCCCTGTAGTTTTAAATCTCTAATCCCATGACAAGGGCAGCTGTGGGGTACAATGGATAGAATGCTGGGCCTGGATTCAGGAAGGCTCATCTTAGTGAATTCAAATCTGACCTCAGATAATTCCTAGCTGTGTGACCCTGGGAAAGTCACTTAACCCTGTTTGCCTCAGTTTCCTCATCTGTGAAATGAACTGGAGAAGGAAATGCTAAACCCCTCCATTATCTTTGCCAAGAAAACCCCAAATAGGGTCATGAAGAGTCAGATACTATTGAAAAATGACTTAACTGTAACCAAAAAAAAAAATTCTATGATCCTTCCATCTTTGTTCCTTATAGCTCTCTAAGACATCTCAATCTAAATATCCTGTTACCAGCTTAAACTTTATGATGTTTCTCTTGACTCCTGTGTTTGTATTTCAAAGTTTCTACTTAGCTCTGTTGTTTCATCAAGAATGCTTAGAAGTCTATTTCATTAAAAATCCATTCCCCCCTGCCCCCCAGGATTAGAGTCAATTTTCGTGGGCAAGTTATTCTTGGTTGTAAGCCCACATCTTTCACCATTTGGAATATTATATTCCAAACTTACTGTTCCTTTATAGCAGCTATAGTTCTTAACATAACCCTTCCTTCTAATAAATCAGTACAGCCAAGCAAAACAAATTCATACATTGACTGAGTTGGAAAATGTGTGCCCCATTTCGCATCCATAGTTCACTACAAGGCAAAACGATACATTAGTCCTCTGAATTCAGGATTGATCACTACATTTATCAGAGTTTTGAAGTCTTTCAATATTGTTTTTCAAGGAAACTTCTCATGAAACTGAATCCTTTATTTAGTCATTCTACTTCTTCCTCCAAACTGTCATACCAAGCTATGTCCAAAAAAAAAAAAAAATACATCCTTTCTTATAAATCCTTCCTCAGAAATGTCTTACCCACTCTGCCCACAGAGTGTTTTCTCTATCATCTTTCAAACAGCTCTTGGAATACTCATAGCTATCCAAGCCTACACGTTATGCTCCATCTCAGGCCTGCTTTCCATTTCTCACTTTGACCTGCAAGAGGGGGGCTCAACTGCCTTTGTAGTCAATTGTTGGACTCAGCCTGTTATAACAATTTCAAAAATTGATCCATCGAAGCAAATGTTGCCATGGGAAAAAGGTGGAGCAGAAGACCTCTGGGATCTGTGATCAGGGTCTGAATTGTACCTGTGCTGGGTTCTCCCAGCTCTGTACCTGTCTCTCAGCAGGTCTAATCTACCTTCATCATTTTCTGAACTGATCCCTTTACTTGTGCTCTGAAAGTTCCATTGTATTATGAACAAACTTTCACCACCTTGAACTTTTCCTCAAAAATTCCTTCTGCCTTCTTAAATGAAGTGAAATGTGGATTCCCCCGATACCAAATCCCTTGAAAGTCTCCAAAAGAGGCCACTTCTCATGTTCCTCCTGGCTCCTGTTCACCATTCCTTTCAGACTTCTACTCTATTTTCATCACCCAGTAACAGCCTCTTTTGAAATCCATGCTTCCTTCTGCAGGAATTGGGGACTGCAGATGTGGAACATTGTACATACTACCAGACTCAATTGTTGATCGGTTTTATTGGTTTTTTTTTTCTCTCTTTTTTTTTTTACCCTATAGCTCACTGGGTAGAGGAATAAGGTAGGAGATATTCAGAAGGTATAAAAAAGACAATGTGAAGTAAAAAGGCGATGTAAAAAACAAAAGATACAAATGAAAAACTTTAAAAAAAGAAGAAATCCTTGTTATTGAATTGTATAATCATAGGACCTTCCTGGTTCCATTCTTCTGTTGATCTCTAACAATAGAACCATAATCATCTTCTCCACTCATTCTTCTGTCATCCACATTGACCTCAGCAATCATGTTGATACTCACAATGCCTTGGCCTCATGCTTCCTTCATCTCCATTTCCATTCCATTTTAGGTTCCCACAACTCTGATTTTGAATTCTGAAATTCCCCAGTGTTCTGTCCTTTAACCTCTTTTGTTCCCTCAATCCTACCAAATTAGCTCTTTGTCTTTGTCACATCCACCACGCCCTTGATCCCTTACCCACTCTCCGTCTGTTTCTCCAGTTTGACTACATTTACCTTCTCGCTCAGTCTGACTCAATTCAATTTAGTTCAATTAAATTCAATATGCATTTATTAGGTGCCTACTATGTGCCAGCTACTGTACCAGATACTAGGTACCCAAAGCTGAAAAAGGAAATAGCTCCTTTCCTCAAGAAGCTTCATTCTATTAGAGAGAAAAAACCATGCACACAGGTAAATAAATGTAAAACACACAAAAAAGCTGCAAATTATTTTCTTAGGGGAGGTTAGGAGTGAGTGAGCAGAACATTAACAACTGGTCAATTAAAGAAGTCTTTCTTTTACAGAAAGTGACAATTAAACTGAGTTGTGAAGGTCATTAGGGAGGCAGAAGTGAGGAGAGAAGACCTTCCAGGTATGGGGTGTGTGAAGATAAAGGAATGGGGAATGTCATGTACAGGGAATGGTAAGAAGGTCAGCCAAACTGGCCATTACATGGAGTATGTGAAAGGGAGTAATGTGAAACTAGTCTGAAAAGACAAGTTAGAGCCAGGTTGTGAATGTTTTTAGCTAACAGAGGAATTTGTATTTTATCCTGGGGGTAATAAGTTGCTTCTTCAGCAGGTGAAAAGCACAATCAGATATGTTCTATAGGAATACAAATTTGTTAGCAATGTGGAAGGATTAGAGGGGGGAAAGAGAAGACACTAGGGGTAGGGGGACCAATTAAATTATTATAATAGTCCAGGAGAGAATTAATGAGGTTATGAGCTAGGTTGTGATAGTGTGAGTAGAAAGAAAGGGTACAAATGTGAAAGACACTGTACAATCAAAACTTGACAAATGATTATATATGAAAGATAAGGGAGAGTGACTCCAAGATTTGGAGCCTGGGTAACTGGAAGGATGGAAACTCCAGAAAATATAGGGAAGTTAGAAAGAAAAGAGAGTTTAGGGGGAAGGATAATGAATTCTGCTTTGGACAAATTAAATTTGGGGTGCCAATGGAACAACAAGGTGGAGATGTCCAGTAAGCTGTGTGGTTTTTGTCCTTCATTCTTGAAGACTTCCATGACATCAGGAAGATGATGCCATGAGTTGCAATTGAATTTGATTTGAGTGAGAGAAAGCTATGAAAGTCACCAGGCTCACTTTCTCCTCTAGTAGGCAGCTAGTTAATAAAGAGCAGAGCTCAGGAGAGAGATGAGGGCTGGATATGGGAATTTAGGTGTCATATGGATGGATATAATAGCTGGATCTTTAAGAACTAAGAGAATGAGCATAGAGAGAAGAGATCCCAGGATAGAGTCTTGGAAATAGGGCATTGATGATGCTATTACAAAGAAGATTGAGGAGGAGCGGGCAAGCAGGTAGGAAAAGAACTAGGAGAGAATATTGTAACCCAAACCCAGAGATGAGAATGTATCTAGCAGGAATGGGTAGTCAATAGTGTTAGACAGAACAGAAAGGTAGCAGAAAGGTAGAGAAGGATGAGAAATGAGAAAAGTCGATTGGGTTTATCAATTAAGAGATTTTTGGCGACCTTAGAGAAGAAAGCCAGAGAGAGAGAGAGAGAGAGAGAGAGACTGGGAGAGTCAGAGTCAGAGAGAGAAAAAGAGACAGACAGAAACAGGGACAGAGAGACAAAGGCAGAGAGAGACTGAGAGGGAGAGAGAGAAAGAGCAGTTAGCAGTTTCAGTTGAGTGTTGGGAACCATATTTGCAAAGGAGTTGAGAAGTGAATGGAAGATAAGGGGGTGGAGGCAAGGAGTGCAGACAGCTTTTTCTAGTTTTTTCCCTACCCTTTAGGTATCAGTCATTTCAAGGATGTGCTTCATTATAGAATCATAAATTTCTGAAGCCATCCCCAAAACACCCCACTCCAACCCTTGGACCCACTATCCTCATGAGAATGGGCCATCTGACTTGCCTTTGCTTCCAATGGGGCATTCCCATGGGCCTTAACATTCCCTGCCAGAATGTAAGGATTGACTAGCCACTCTGTCCTGAACTTACATGAGCTTTCTTTTGTGGGTTGTGTGTTCTCTTATTAGAATGTGAGCTCCTTGAGAGCAAGGACTGTCCCATTTTCTATTTCTATCTGCAGCCCTTAGCACAGTGTTTGGCATATAGTAATTGCTTAATAAATGCTTTTCATTCTGTTTTGAAGATTCGAGTTGGAAATTTCCTGAACAGTCATCTGATCCACCCAACAATTAGGGAATGGCTAAACAAATTGTGCTAAATAAATATAATCTTTAGTTAATTAGTTAAATTTATGACTTAGTTGATATTACTAGTGAAACAATGAAAGAAGAAATTTCAGAGAATCCTGTGAAATAGGAACTGATACTGAGTGAAGTCAATAGATTCAGGAGAACAATTTATACAATAACAACATCGTAAAGAAAAGCAATTTTTGAAAGTCTTAAAAACTTGGATCAAAGCAACAGCCAACTGCATAGCCAGAGGACCTATGATGAAATCTGGTACAGAGAATTTTTGCTTTATGCAAATACACATTATGCAAATTTGCCTTTATAGAAATAATTCTGAAAGAAATTCACATTCCAAAAAATACCTATTATAACTTTTCTGTACAATATTGTGCTTTTTCTCTCTGTTCCTTGGTTCTATGCCTCCCCGCCTCCCCACTAAAAAGCAAAACTAACCAAAATGAACAAATAAACAAAAACCCCAACTCTCCAAGTCAAAGCAGAAGACCTGATTTACAGTGGAGTAGACAGAGCAGATGCTTGTCTTAAGACCTCCAGGGAGAGACCTTTGCTCCACTCTGCCCACCTGCCACTTGTCCAGTCCTGTGTGTCTGTTCCTACCTAGCCCTGCCTATTACCTGTCCTCTCTTTTCTGTGTCTGTGTCTAGGTCCCATGTATCTGGCTCCCATGTGTACCTCCTCCTATTCTCATTTCTGTGTCCCCAGTACCCCATGTATCCTTGAACTGTGTATCTCTTCTTCCCTCCATGGGTGCATGGGGCCCCCTTCCTGGTTCCTTTCCCACCTCCAGGACGAATTCACATCACAGATGTGTACAGGTCCACTTATATAAAGCAAGAACTGTCTATGCATCTCTAGAGACACATATATTAAGCTCTGTGACAAGCATTATGTTAAATACTGGGGATACAAATACAATTAAAAAGACAGTTCCTGACCTCAAGTAGCTTACAATCTAGTGGGGCAAGACAACACACAAAAGGAAGCTGGAAAGCAGGGGTATGGAAGGAAAAGATGTGAGGCATGATGATGAAGTACAAAAGGGTTCAAAAGCAGTGCAGCTGATGGGAGGAGGTGATTGACCTGCACACTCTCTTCAAATAAAGGTTTTGGAACTCATGACTGCCTCAAACTTTTTGGATCTCACAGACTGATAAGATCTCCCTATGATGAGGTTCCTGGACCATGAGTGAGAAGTCCCCAAAGTCCAAAAGCAGTGCAACTGGTGGGAAAGGAGGGAAATTATAGGCTCAAGGTATGGAAAGAGACATATTTTTGCACATGACCATTGTATGGATTTGTTTTGCTTGACTATGCCAATTTGTCACAAGATTTTTAGCTTTTATTCTTCTGTTTTTAATTGAGCATAGAAGTAAGAAAGGATTGAGGGCAGGGTTGATGATGAAAAAAGAAGCCAAAAAAAAAAAAAAAGAACCATTAAAACATTTTTTTAAATGTGCAAAGAAGAGAAGGAAGTTCAGAAGAAAGAATAGACAAGCAGTACTGGGTCTTGAACATAGCAGGTCATTGATAAAAATCTGTGGGATTGGATCAAATTTCCATCTCACTCAGACACACTTATTTTTCCTCTTCATATCCTCCGAAGATTTTGTTTAACCGTGCCCATGAAAAATACAAATGAAATCAACTGGAAGTAAGAAACACAATGAGAACCCCCTTCCCCTGAAAGAAGTAATGTATTGTAAGTAACTCCAATTTCACACACTGTTAGCTTGTGTAATTTCTACAAAGAGATTAAAAAATAAACTAAAATGAATAATTAAAAAAAAACACTCATCTGGTCCAACCCATACCCCCCCAAATATACCTGATAAATGGTCATCCTGGCTTTGCTTGAATACCTTCATTGAGGGTGGAGGGGGAACCTCTATTTTCTAAAGCAGTTCATGCCATATTTGGAGAGTTCTGTCAAAAATATTTCCTTACATCTAGCTGATACTGGCCTCTGCAAATTCCACTCATTGCTCCTAGTTATACCCTCTGGGGCCAAAAAGAACAAGTCTAATCTTTTCTCCATAGGACATCCTTTCAAGTGCTTGAATAATGCTTTCATGTGCCACTACTCCTGTCCCAGCCCCCACCCCCACCCCCACCTCCTGCCAAGTCCCAGGGGCTTTTTCTTCTACGGAATAAAAATTTTCCACCTCATTCAACCATCTTCACATTAAGGTTGTTCTCTTCTGGATACAGAGGGGTCAAACATGCAGCCCCTGGGCCACAACACTCCTGAGTCTGATTCAAATCAGATTAAAATGTAATTAGGAAATACTTAACAACATAAAATAAAAATACAATGAAACAGATAATGTTATGTGGTTTTCTAAGTCAATATGTACTTGCTGAGATCTTTTTGTATGGTTGAAGGAACTGTTTGAATTGAGTGAAGGAACCACACTTAGTCCACACTGACTCTATTTGGGAGCTAGCTCAGTTCTCTTTCTATTCAATTATGGGTCTAGTCCGATTTCTGTCTTGTGGGAAAACTTTATTCAACTAAGACAATTGCAAGAAAACTTTATTGCATCATTTGAACCTATGCCTGAGTGGCAAGAAAGCTGGACCACCTCTACCTGTTGCTTAGAGACCCTTAACTAAGGATCTTGGTTATGCTGATCAGAAACCTGGTCAGACTCAAAGATTGATACAAGGAGTTTTCTCACAATTATACATCTCAAGCAATCCATATGTCTTATCTGAAAACTGGTTCTATACTGATCAGTTATGGTTTTCATGTTCCTTTGATTGAATATAGACATTTGGAAGGAATAGGACACTTCTTTTTCAGATTTCAGGGAATCTAACCTTTTGCTCTCCCCGTCCCAATCTGGAAAGCCCCTTGTCTTTCCTCCAATAAAAAATCATATTGCCTAATTTTGTATGCTGATTAATTGTTTTCTTTTAATTAGTTGGTATTATTTGGTTAAATGTTTTTAATACATGAAAATCTGTCTCCCAATGTACTCGGGATTCAGTGCCAAAACTGAGGAGGCCTTATCCTGATTTGTTATACAGTAGGCATGTGCTTGGAACTTGAACTTTTGTTTCCTCAGTCATTTCAGACTCCACTTGCCACATGGTTTAGTGATCCCTCTTTCTATTTTACTTTGACACTACTGCTCTACAGATTATCAATATCTTTCATAAATATGGTACCTGGAGTTGAACACCATATTCCTAAAGTGGTGTAGACAAGGCAGATTATAGCAAGAATAATTCTTCAATCCTCTCAAGGCTGTACACTTGACTCTATGGACTTTCTTTTCCATGTCCCAGAGACCTCCTCTATTATTTTCACTTCATCCCTGGACTTCTCCCATTGGAAGTACTCTTCACTCCCTCTGGCCTCTCCCTCTGATTGGATGGTTCCTCCCAGAACCTTCATTTTAAAGAGGATGTATACGCCAATCATGTCTTCATTTCTCTCCAGGTTGTACTCCTGACTCTAGGGATTTTCTCTACTAGACCTCTGCTCTAAGGTACATCACACTGATGACTCAAATTGAACTTGAATTCCACTAAACCCTCCAGATCTTTTTCATAGGAACTCATATCTAATTATGTCCCCCCATTGTTTTAAAATTGATTTATTGAACCCATACATAAGACTATACATTTATGTCTTTTAATTTAATCTTATTAGGTTCAGCCCAATGTTCTAATTCATTAAGACTTCCTACTATTCATTTTCTCAATTTCTATTCCTGAATAGCTGAACATTTCTGGAAAAAGTCACAGAAATAGGCTTACTGGATCCACTACAAATTCATACCACCTAACTTCAAATGGGCTAACATCCATGCCAAGGAATCATTATATTCATCTTTTGTTGACTGCCTTGCCCATTCTATATGCAAGCTACATGAAACCTTTCTATTCCCCTCAAGCTCCCAATCTCACCTCTTTATTCAATGAATGAATTTACTGGTATAAGACCTCGGACATCTCCTTTTTGGAATATGGAATTTCAGACAGGCTACCCCAAATTCAAAATATTTTGCTATTCTCACCCACTCAAAAAAACCATAGTTCATGAGCCCTTACCAATAGTTTTATTTTTACCAGTCATCCAGAGAACCCAATTACTTAAAAGCAAAGGCATTTAGTAAAATATCATAAAAAGTAACAATAGAAACTTGGGGAGACACCATTCTACACATACCATTAGTGAAAAGAGTAGAAAGACCCATAGAACATGTGAGGAAAATGCGTGATCAGGGCATATGCATGATGGGATAACTCATAATGCTGATGCTGTAGGCCATCAGTGTCTTCTGGAGATGTCATTGCTGGCCTCTGATAGATAGTCTTATGGTCCTAGAACTGCTTTTGGCTTTTTTTTTTCTTTTTGGAGGGGGAAGGCAGGTCAATTTGGGGTTAAGTGACTTGCCCAAGGTCACATGGCTAGTAAGTATTAAGTGTCTGAGGCTGGATTTGAACCTGGGTCCTTCTGACTCCAGGGCTGGTGCTCTATTCACTGTGCCACTTAGCCGCCCCTTTTGGCTTCTTTTAACCATAGTTCTTCTGGTCGTTAGGTTGTAGAGTTTCTTGTTTTATCATCTCTTTTTTAGTTTTGATCCTAGAGGCCTAAACTTTGGCTCGATCAGGTAGGCAGGCCTTTTACACACTAGATTATTAGATAAGAAAAAAAGCCTTAATTGCCTTTTTTGCCCTGTAAGGAGAATCTGCCAGTCTGTCAATTTTCAGAGCCTTGGCTCTGAGAGAGTTTTCCTTTCTAAAAGAATAATCTTGTATCCATATGCCAAGTTCTTTTGGAACACAAAGCAGCTAGTTAGCCAAGCAGTACCTATAGACATCGAAGATTTTCTTAACATCTTTCATTATGTACGTCAAGGGCAATGTCTCTGTCCCAGACCTCTATCTGACATAAAGTTAGAAGGTGTTTGCCATTCCTGCTTACTGTGCAAATGTCAAACTCTTTACCCTTTCGGAATACTTTCAAAGCCTCCCTTTTCAACAAGAGACCAAGTATTTTCTGAATGTGATCCCACCTCCATCTCTACTTGGGATTAAGAAACTTCAGGATTTTTTAATTTTTGTTTTTTAGCCTGCTATGCAAATGAATAGTTGGAGGAAAGATAAAGAACAAAAATCTCAAATGTGAGTCATTCAGAAGCATCATCCTCTACTTGTACTCACTAAGGAAGTCAGAGAGTATCTTGGAGGTTTAGAAGTAGAGAGAAAGGGTCCTGGAATTCTTCAATGAGTCCATTACCCAATACAGTCTTTCCTCCTCAATTCCTCCTCTGCTACTAGGGGACTTCACCACATATTGATATTCCCACAAACAGCTTAACCTCCCAACTCCTTAATTTATTTATTTATCATGACCTACTCCACCCCGCTACAGTAACACACAGAGGTGATTATAACCTTGATTTTGCCATCACCCATAAATGTTTCACATTCAAGTTCACGAATTCTGCATTTGTTTCATCTGATCATAACTTGTTCTCATTCCACTTCTCCCTCTGCCTCATAACCACAAACCTTGTTCTTCATCCTCAACACAATATCTAATCCCTCTCTCTCAGTTCTTTCCCAGATGATCATTCCTACACTAGCTAAGCTCTCTTCCCTTCCCCATTTGACACCTTGCTGAACTGATTTAATTCTATACTGTCCTAATATCTTCAGTCCCTTGCCTCTTTATCCAGTCAAAAAGTTTGCTCTTCCATACTCTCACCATTCACTGATTTCACTCTTATTCACATGCTAATGAATAAAGCTTGAGAAAATCATGCTTAGTGGGTCCATTACAACTTTATGTTGCACAGTGTCAACTGGGTCTCACTGCAGCAAGGCAATTCTTTTATACTTCCCTAACTGATTCACTGTCCCACTTACCAGACGAGCTTTTCCAAATCATTTCATCCCTTCTCAAATTTCCCATAGCTCTTCCTCACCCCCCCCCCTCTCAGTTGAGGACTTATATTTTACTGAAAAAATTGAGGTCATCTATGAGAGCTCCCACTTCTCATCTCACATCTCTCAAAAGTCTTCTGCTACCATTACCTCCTTTACATGTTTTATGTGATGAGGTAGCCTTGCTCCATGCCAAGACTAATCCCTCTATATGTGATCCCATTTCATCCCATCTTCTCCATCAGATTGCTCTCTCTCTCATCTCTACTGTCTCACTAATCTTTGGTCTCTGTCTATCTCCTGGCTGCTTCCTTACTGCTTACAAACATGCTCGTGTCTTCCCTTCCTCAAGAAACCCTCATGTGATCTATCCATCCTCACTAGCTGTCCTTTGATATCCTTACTTCTTTTCTTCTATGGCTAAACTTGAGAAAACTCTCTACAAACGTGCCTCTACTTTTCTTTCCTTCTCCTCTTTTCTTAAGTTTCTACAGCCTGGCTTCTGACCTCATCATGAACCTAAATAGCTCCCCTCAGAGTTTTTCATGATCTAACTTGCCAAATCTAATGGCTTTTTCTCAGTCCTCATTTGTCTTTGAAGTTTTTGCACAATTGATCACCTCATACACTTTGATACTCTCTTCTCCCTAGGTTTTCAGGGCATTGCTTTCTCCTACCTGTCCAACCAAATCTTTTCTGTCTCCTTTGCCAGTGATCTTCATGTCTTTTGCTATATATCTTCATCTGTATCTCACCTGGTAACAGTTGGTAACACAGTGGATAGAGTGCTGGTCCTGGAGTCAAGAAGACCCGAGTTCAAATCCAGCCTCAGACATTTACAACTGATCTGAGGCAGTCATTTAATTTCTCTCTGCCTCACTTTCTTCAACTATAAAATGGGGATAGTAATAGTACTTTCTTTGTAGGGTTTTTGTGAGATTCCATTGAGATAATATTTATAAAGCCCTTTGCCTGGGACATAGTAAGTTATTTAATGTTTATTTTCTTCCTACCTTTCTTCCCACAGGGCTCTGTCCCTGGCTCTTGTTTCTTCTCCCTCTATACTATTTCATTTAGTGATCTCACTAGCTCCCATGGTTTCAATGATCATTTTATACGGATGGCTCTCCAAATTATTTATCCAGCCCTGATCTCTCTCCAGTATTCCATCAAAAATTGCTTTTTAGATATTTCAAAATGAATGTCTTGTACATAACTTGAACTCAACGTGTTCCAGCTGAAGTTAGTATCTTTTCCTCCAAACCCTCCCCTCTTCTTAACTTTTCTAAACTGTTGAAGATTACTACCACCCTTCCAGTCACCCAGGTTCATAACCTAGGTGTCATTATCAGCATTGCTGATGGAGCTTTGAATTTGTCCAGACATTCTGAAAAGTAATTTGGAACTATACCCAGAAAGTTGCTAAAATATGTATATATTTTAACCTAGTTATACCTATACTAGACTTTACATGACTGAAGAGATTAAAGAGGAAAAGAACCTATATGTAGAAAAATAAGCATCTCTTTTCATAGTAGCCCCAAACTGGAAACTAAGGGAATGCCCTCCTCTGAAAGAGTAACTTAACAAATTATAGCATATGTTCATACTGGAATATTGTTTTACCAGAAGAAATGATGAAACGCTATAGAAATGTTACTTGTACCTGTCTCCTTTCCATTTCTACTGCCCATATCCTAGTTCAGGTCCTCATTATCTCTCACCTGGACTCTTCTCCACACTCCCTTAATCCAGACTATATATCCGTTAGTGACACATGAATCTTGGCATCTGATCAAAACCCTTTGAAATCTCTTCCTTGCTTACTGAATAAATTCCTTTGCCTGATATTCAAGATTCTTTACAACATGGTGCCATGCTAATACATGCAACCATATTTAACAATACTCTCTTTCACATCTCTTACATTCCAGACATTTGGAATTTCACCATTCCTCAAATACAACCTGAATTTTCTTGTTTCCCTGTATTTGATTATGTTCTCTCTACCTAGTAAAATTCCTCCCATCCTTCAAGGACCATATGGGAGCTACCTCCTTCTGGAAGTCTTCCATGATTCCTCTTACTAGAAATAATTTATTCCTTCTTTGAACCTCTAGAGCAGCAAAATTGTAGGGTATAATTGAACAACATCTTAGCCAGAGAATCCAACTCTTATACTTGATTAGTAACCTTGGTAAGGGCAGCTAGATGGCACAGTGGGCAGAGTATTGGGCCTGGAATCAGGGAGACCTGAATCCAAATCCAGCTTCAGACCCTTACTAGCTGGGTGACCCTGGATAAATCAGTGCCTCAGTTCCTCATCTATAATATGATCTGGAGAAGGAAACTACTAACTCTTCCAATATCTTTGCAAGAAAACCTCAGATAAAGTCACAAAGAGTCACACACAACTAAACAATAACAATAACCTTGGGCAAGTTATTTAACCTCTCTGATCCTCATTCTTTGATTGGAGATGAAAATACTTGCTTTCCCTACCTTACGGTGTTTTATAAGAAGCATTTTGTTAGACAAAAAAAATTGTTAAAATGTTATATATTTGTATAGTGTTTAATGTGGCTCTTGACATTTATATTTTGCTTTGTATTACAATTCTTTGCATATTTGTCTTATCTTTAATAATGATAATAATAAGTAGTACTTTAAGTAGTGCTTTAAGATTTGCAAAGCGCTCTGTATATGTGATTTCATTTGATCCTAACAACAATCATGTGAGATAGGTACTATTGATATCTCTATTTTACAGACAAGAAAATCAAGTCAAAGAAAGGCTAAATGTCTTGCCCTGGGTCAAATAGTTGGTATCTGAGACAAGATATGAATTCAGTACTTCTGACTCCAAATCCAACACTTTCTACTGTACTACCTGACAATTCTAGTATTCCCTACTAGAGTATCTGCTTAGATGTCAGACTGTATCATACTCAGCTTTGTATCTTTGTGGCTTTCACTTAATAATTGCTCAATATGTATTTGTTAAATTTAATTTTATTTGAGCAGAAGAATAAAGGCTTCTTTGGGGTAGTAGAAAGAACACTGGCATTGAAATCAGAAGATGTGGATTGGAGTCCTGGATGTGATACTTCCTAGTTCTGTGACATTGAAGGAATCAAAATATTGTATAGCCTCAGTTTCTTCATTGGTAAACTGGGATGATAATACTTGAACCTTCTACCTCCCAAGGCAGTGAAGAACCATGAGGGTAGGGACATATCTAAACCCTTTAGCTTCCTTAGTGCTTAGAACAATAGATGTTTAATAAATCTTTATTGACCTGCTAATTCCTTAGATTTCATCCAGTTTGGCGATGGGTCTCCCACAACTCTCCCTTCTCTGGGAACCAAGATGAAATAATATGGGAGGCAAAAACTTAAGCATCCAGCAACTGATGTTCAGACTGGGATCAGTGGGAGTCACTTTGTCCCTACTGTGAATTTAAGGTCATCTGTGGGATGTCAGGTAAAGTAATAGAATTGCTGAGTGAGCTACAGAGTCAAAATGGAGACAGCTGACAAAAGGGACAGCCAAGTTAGAAGTCAGTTGATGAAAGCAGGATAATGAGAGGCAAAGACAGGACTGAGCAGGACAAATGAACAGAGAAAGCCACAAAAGGCAAAGCCTTGTAGAAATAATGGAAAAGCTGTATAGGAGATTTTTGAGGATAGGTCACTTTTTTTTGATAGTTTATTATTTTTACTTTTATAATTAACAAGCATTTTAAAAATGATTCTGTCTCTCCCAATCTACCCACTGAGCAAACTGAAAACAACAACAACAACCAAAATTTCAATAAATACCTGCCTGGTCCAGCAAAGCACAATTGCCGCAATAGCCATGTCTGAAAGTGTTATTGGGAAGGAAGAAGAATTTTGTAAAACAAAACAAGTCTCTTCGTTTTAAGATCATCACCTCCCCACTAGAAGGTGAATGGGGTATTTTGTCTTCATTGTTTTGGACTCATGGTTTAAGAGTGCATTGTTCAGAGTACTACAGTAAGTTATTTTTCTTTATAATATTATCTTTGTGTAAATTGTTCTCCTACTTCTACTCACACTCTGCATCAGTTCATAGAGGCCCTCCCAAGTTCTTCTTCTTTTTTTTAATGCTTTATTATCTTCTGATTTACATCATTTGTTTCCGCCAGATTTTGAGTTACAAATTTTCTCCCTGTTTTTCCCCTACCCACAGGATATCCCCCCCTCCAATCTGCTCTCTCCCATATTTTTTCCCATAACCCCTTTGACTTTTCCAGTGGATCTCTATGCCTCAGTGCCTGTGTATCTTATTTCCCAATTACATGTAAGATGGTATTAATAATAGTATATATATATATATATATATATATATATATATACACACACATACATATATATACATATATATTTGAATATTTGATTTTAAAACTTTCAATTCCAGATTCATTCCCTTCCTTCCTTGTCACCCACCCTTACTGGGAAGATACATAGTTCAGTATAGGTTGCACATGTGTGGCTAATGCAAAACAATAACATAGTAGATATATTGTAAAAGACTGACTATATTTCCCTCCCTCCTATCCCACCTCCCACTTGCTCTATTCTCTCCTTTGATCCCATCCCTTTTCAAAAGTGGATGCTTCCAACTTCCCTGCCCCCCCAGCCTGCCCTCCCTTCCATCATCACCCCACTCATTCCCTTCCCCCCCTACTCTCCTGGAGGGTGAACTACCCTATTTAGTGTGTATTTCACTCCCTCCTCAAGCCAAATTAAATGGGAATAAGGTTGACCCATTCCCTCCAATTTCTTCTGACATTTTCTATTTCATTAATTCTCATAGGACAATAAGATTCCATTACATCCATATACGACAAGTTGTTGAGCCATTCCCCCAAAAAAGACTTAGTTTCAATTTTTTAGCTGCCACCAAAAGAATTGCTGCAAATATTTCTGTTCATATAGATCATCTTCATTTAAGTTCCTTTTTTGTTTGTTTGGGAATATAGAGCTACACATAGTTCACCTGGGTCAGAAAGTATGCACGATTTGGTAACTGCTGGGCACAGCTCCAAATTATTTTTCAGAATGGCTGACCTAATCCATGGCTCTACCAGCAGTGTACTAGGATGCCTGTTTTCACAGAGTCCCTCCAGCATTTGTCATTTTCCTCGTTTGTCATCTTTCCAGCTTGAGAGGTATGAGGGGAAACTTTAAAGTAGCCTCAGTTTGCCTTCTTCTAATTAGTAGTGAATCAGAGCATTTTTTCCTATGATTATTGGTAGCATGGATTTCTTCCTTTGAAGAAATCAAAGTTATCTATCATCATATGAAAAAATACTCTAAATCACTATTGATTAGAAAAATACAAATTAAAACATTAAAACATTTGGGGTACCTTCTCACACCTATCAGATTGACTAATATGACAGAAAAGGAAAATGATAAATACTGGAGAGGATATGGGAAAATCGGGGCACTAGTGTACTATTGATAGAGTTGTGAACTGATCCAACCATTCTGGAGAGCAATTCAAAACTATCCCCAAAGAGCAATCAAACTGTGCATACCCTTTGCCCCAGCAATACCACTACTAGATCTGCATCCCAAAGAGATCAAAAGGGAGGAGGGGAACCTATTTGTACAAAAAAATATATATATTTATAGTAGCTCTTTTTGGTGGTGGCAAAAAATTGGAAGTTGCAGGGATGCCAATCAGTTGGGGGATGGCTGGACATGTATATAATAGTAATGGAACATTATTGTGATTTAAGAATTGACAAGCAGAAAACCTGCTTTCAGAAAAACCTGGAATGACTTACATGAACTGATGCTGAGTAAAGTGAGCAGAACCAAGAGAATATTGTACACGGTAACAGCAATATCGTGGAGTGATCAACTATGTTAGTTTTTCTCAGCAATATAATGATCCAAGATAATTCCAAAAGACTCATGATGAAAAATGCTATCCACATCCAGAAGAAAATATATGGAGTCTGAATGCAGATTGAAGCATACTATTTTCACTTTTTTGATGTTTTGTTTTTTTTTCTTGTGGTTTTTTCCTTTTGTTCTGATTCTTCTTTCACAACATGACTAATGTGGAAATATGTTTAGCATGATTATACATGTATAACCTATATCAGATTGCTTGCTGTCTTTAGGAGGGGGGACAGAGAAAAATTTGGAACTCAAAACCCTATAAAAATGAACATTGAAAACTATCTTTACATGTAATTGGACAAAATAAAATACTATTAAGTGGAAATTTTTTTAAAATTTTAACTAGGGGCAGCTAGGTGACACAGTGAATAGAGCACCAGCCCTGTAGTCAGGAGGACCTGAGTTCAAATCCATCTTCAGACACTTGACACACTTACTAATTGTGTGACTTAACCCCAAGTTACTTAATCCCAATTGCCTTGCCTTCCCCTCTCCAAAAATAAAATAAAATAAAAACAAAAAGATTTAAACTAATTGATGCAAAGTGAAGTAAGCAGAATCAAGAGAACATTGTACACTAACAGCAATATTGTACAATAATCAACTATTATTATTATATTATTATTAGCTATTCTCAGCAATACAATGATCCAAGACAATTCCAAAGGACTCAATGAAAAAATGCTATACACCTTTAAAGAAAGAACTGATGGAATCTTAATGTAGATTAGAACATTCTATTTTTCACTTTTTTTGTGTGTTTTTTTCTTTTGGTCTGTTTCTTCCTTCACGACATGACTAATATGGAGATATGTTTTATATGATTGCATATATATAACCTATATCAAGTTGCTTACCATCTTAGTGAGTGAGGAAATGAGAAAAGGAGAGAGAAAATTTGGAACTCAAAATAAAAAAAATGAATGTTTAAAATGATCTTTACATGTCATTGGGAAAGAGTAAAAATTTTTTTTTGGCTTCTTGGAGGGGGGAAGGCAGGACAGTTGGGGTTAAGTGACTTGCCTAAGGTCACATGGCTAGTAAGTGTTGAGTGTCTGAGGCCGGATTTGAACTCTGGTCCTCCTGACTCCAGGGCCCGTGCTCTATTTACTGCACCACCTAGCTGCCCCTGATCTCCAATTTTCCATCTGGATTAGCAAACAGATTAGCATGAGCCTATTCCTGGCCAATACCAACTTCTAATTTGAAGCAACCAGGCACATAGGAGTGGATGACCAGGTTAGCATAAGTTTATGACTTCACTTGGGAGTCATGCCCATCTCTGAAAGCATGGAGCCATGTAGAGTAGCACAAATTGCACTAACTTGAAGTGCCTCAATTCTCACCCATTCTTCATCATCCTTGACATCATAAAAAAGAAAGTGCCTATTTGCATATGGCACCATGCAGAGCAAGTCAGGTATAGTCCTTGCTGCCTATGAGTTTAAAAACCAATCCTGATATTTAAAATGGACAAAAGTTTAGAGTACCTATAATAGGGAAGACAATATAAATAATCAACAAATACATGAAAATATGCTTTATATGTATAGGAAAATGCTGATATGACCCACTATGAATAGATGATGATTACACATTTTACTCCTTCACCATCAGTCTCCTCTTCCCCCCAACCCCCATCCCACTCTCCCTTGTGCAATGGTGATGTTTATGTTGATTTTCATCTCTTCTCTCCCTTGCCTCTTGAGCTACAGGGGCTAATGTCCTAAATGTGTGACATAGCAAGCTAGGGTTAGGGATGTGGTCTGTTCCCTGGAAGCAGAATTTTTCTCCATGAGAATTAAATTACCCTTGTGGGGATTGAACATGTGACCTTAGCCTCATTAGTGCTATGCTAAGAGAATTAGCTCAGATAAAATAAATGCAAAAGTGAACCAGATTAAGTTTTTATATCATAAATTTATCTAAGTGTTTTGCTTAGGGTTCTCTATGATTAGATCTGAAAACTGAGCTTCACATGCCTCCCACCTATAAGCAAAATGGTAGTGAGCAAATAGGTGAAAACTAAGGCATGCAGTTTAACATAGCTCCATTATGTTGCCTTGCTTTGACTGGATTTATTATAGGGAGGCTTCTACTAGAGATGGAATGGAGGAAGTATTCATTTGGAAGTGATAGTGATATTTTAAAAAATAGTATTAATGTTAAAAACATGTTTTTTCAAGAAATTGTACTTTAGCTAGGTGCCCCCCTTAGGATACCAATTTGCTTATAATAAGGTACCTCAATGACAAGACAAACTAAGCTTCAGCAGTGCCAACTTGTCTCAGCAGTAACCTATCTTGGATAAAGTGGACAATTTTTGTCATTTAAAAATTACAGATTTTTGTACAAGCAACTCTAGTGTTAAAATTAGAAGACAAACAGGTAACTAAGGGAAATTCTTTGCAACAAGTTTCTCTGATAAGATATAAAGGAATCTATTCAGATTTGTAAGACTAAAAGTAATTCTCTGGTAAATAAATGATCAATATGAACAGGCAGTTTTCTTTCTTTTTTTATTTTTTTTGGGGGGGTTAACAAGCTTACTTTAATCAATCAAACATATCATTTACCTTGTTCAGGGGAAAGTCAGCACTCCAAACTTCAGAGTATACAGACAGAAGTTACAAGAAAACAGAAAAACAGATCAAGCAGACAGGCTTCCAAACTGTCCAACCATTACATCCATACCAAATCACAGTTACCACAGAAAGAAGCAGCAACATCTGGGTTTTCAAAGCAGGGGGGCTCTCAATGGTTGCCCAGAGTCTCATCTGGTCAAATCACACAATACTTCTCAAAGTGAGCCCCCAGTTTTCTTTCTTAAAAAACAAACCAAAAAAAGAGGTGTGGCTAGGCAGCATAGTAAATAGAGCCCTGGAGTCAGAACTACCTGAATTCAAATTGGACCTCAGACACTTAACACTTACTAGCTGTAGGACCTTGGGCAAATCATTTAACCCCAATTGCTCCGCCTTCCCCCCCCCTCTGAAAAAGCAAAAAAAAAAAAAAAAATCGAAGATCAGGTATTTTGGACCCTGTCAGGAAGAGGGGTGAGAGATCTCACTAGTTTATTTAATTCATCCATTCATTATTTCACTTTTTAAAATGTTCTCTGAATTATTTAACTCAGGGCTCTTAAAAGTCATATTTCTGTAAGAACATTTGATATAGGCCTTTCCTCACTGCTGTTAAAAGACTTCTTTGAATACTTTCCAACAATCATGTTTCTGGTGCAAAAGATCCTGAATTGTTCAGAGGGCCTGGAAAGTGTGAACTTTGGGGCTAGGTCCCTTTAGGGTAGGGCTTCTTAATCTTTTTATCAGCAGTCTGGTGAAGCTTAAGGACCACTTCTCAGCATAAAGGTTTTAAATGTATAAAATAAAATACATAGGGTTGTAAGGGAAACAATTATATTCATGAATGATTATCAAAATCTTTTAAAATAAGCTCACTGATCTCCCATTAAGAACCTCTACTATAGGAGATGGGTTTGACTGAATATTATTGGCATTAAAGAGTGAAATGGGGAAGGAATGAATATCTATTAAATACCAACAGCTACATGCCAGGCACTATGCCAAGTGCTTTACAAATATCTCATTTGATCCTTACAACAACATTGGGAGGTACTAGTGTTCTTATTATTCCCATTTTACACTTGAGGAAACTGAGGTAGACTGAGGGTCACAGAGCTAGTATGAGTCTGAAGCTTGATTTGAAATCAGGTCTTCCTGACCCTTGGGGCAGCTAGGTGGTTTAAAGGATAGATCACCTAGCCTGTAGTCAGGAAGACACGAGTTCAAATCCAATCAAATATACTTACCAGTTGTGTGACCCTGGGCAAGTCATTTAACTCAGTTTCCTCACCTTCCAAATGAGAAGGAAGTAGCAAACCACTCCAGTATCTTTTCCAAGAAAACTTCAAATGGAGTCACAAAGAGTTAGACATGACTGAAATGACTGAACAACCACAACAATCTCCTGACTCTAGACCCAAAACTCTATTCACTGTGCTACCACCTGCCTTCTGAGAGATAGAGAGGCAGAGTTTGGAATCTGGGTTCTGCCACTTAATACCTGCTTGACTTAGAAAAGTCATACTTGTCTCAGTCATAGTTTTTTTCTCTATACAATGAAGGGGATTGTACTACCTGACCTCTAAACTCCCTTCCTGTTCTAAATCTATGGTCCTCTGCAGAAGTGAGTTGGTCAATGTTTAACAACTGCTTTCTGGTAAAGTGGCGCACCTTAAAGTTTAATCTACATGACTAATATTTTCTCCATCACTTTCTTAAGTCTAGACAATGAACAAAAACAATAAATCAGACTCTGATTTGTAGTGTTTACAGACTTCTGAGGTGTGAATGCTCACACTACAAATTTAACAGTGGGTTCTTAGAAGCCCTTTTGAGCCAGCCTTTGCTACTTAATGACCCTGGCCAATCACACCAGAAGTAGGAAGTCATATAGCTCTTAGTAGTTAGATGGTGAGATGGATAGAGCACTCAGCCTGAAGTCAGGAAGACCTGAATTCAAATCTGGTTCAGACACTTCCAAGCTGTGGGACCCTGGACAAGTCACTTAGCATATTTTTTCTTCAGATTTATCAAGTTCAAAATGGGAATAATAATAGCATCTTCTTCCTATGGTTGTTGGGAAAAGATAATATTTATACATTTCGTAGCATAATTCCTGACATAGTAGGAGCTTGATAAATATTTGCTTCCATCCTTCTGCTATACACAGTCATCTCTAGTACCAGCCTGCTCACATCTTTCATTTTTCATGTAGCTACGTTTATGGAAAGCTTGGCATTTTGCTTACCTATCTTTGAATTCTCTGTCTTTTGGTTACATTGAATAGGTACCATCCATCAATATTAGAACTCATTAGGATTATAGAGATTGCAAGGATATTCAAGATCATTTAGTTCAAACTCCTCACTTGACAGCTGAGGAAACAGAGGAACAGAGCGGTTAAGTGACTTGCTCACAGTTACCCAAGTGGTACCAGAATTGGATCCCAGGTTCTCAGATTTCACTTTCAGCATTCTTTCCTTGAGGGCAGCTGGGTGGTGCAGTGGATAGAGCACTTGGCTTAGAGTCAAGACAGTTTGAGTTCAAATCTAGCCTCAGACACTAGCTTTGTGACCATGGGCAAGTCACTTAACCCTCTTTGCCTCAGTTTCCTCATCTGTCAAATGAGCTGGAGAAGGAAATGGCAAACCATTCAGTATCTTTGCCAAGAAAATTTCCAATGGGGTCACAGAGAGTCAGAAACAACTTAAACTACTGAACAACAACTCTTTCCTAGGTTCTATGCTATCTTGTAAGGAGAGACACATGGATTATGATTTTGTAAATCTTCTCTCCATAGTCAGCTAGATGAAAAAACAACATAAAGGTACAGTTACAAACCTGATGGGAATAAAAAGTTAGTGCTTTTAAACAAAGCCTCTGGTTATATTTGAGGAAACCATTTATAAGACACTCCGATTCGAGTGCTTTGCCTATGAAAACTGAACAAGCTGGCACCATAAAGAACATATCTTGTTTAAAGAGATAGCCATCTTCATAAAATGTCTTCTATGAGACAGAAGACAGTTGCATCACAGAAATGCTGTAACAATAAACTATTTTACTATTTGAAGAAGAAACTCTTTATTACTCATTATTGCTCTTGTGAGCAGAAATGATAATAAGTTGAACACCCAAAAATGATTAGTATTTTTGTGTTATTAAAAAAAAATCAATGAGTTAGGTTGATTGTTTTATGAAATTAGTATTGATTGCTCTTAATCCATGAAAATATCCATTTAGTGTTGGATTTAATCAGGGTTACCTTTGCAATAATCTTTATTGTGCATTCTACATCAGAGTTAACATTTTTTAATCTTCCATACTTCTCCTGATCTTTCACAGGCCCTGATAAAGAGAATCGTATCTATGTATTGAAAAGTGAAAGGAACAAGCATTTATTAAATGTCTACTATCCCTTTTATCCCCTTTTAAAATTGAGGAAACTAAGGCAGACAGGAGTTAGGTGACTTGCCCATAGTCCCATAACTTGTAGGTGGATGAGGCCCCATTTGAACTCAGGTCTTCCTGAGTCTAGACCTACCCACTGCACCACCTCCCTGCTGATGGGATAAATGAAAACATTTTGCTTCGACTTTGATAAAGGATGTATTTTCTTCTTGGCCCATTTATAGTAAAGAATAAAACACTGGATTAAAACGATAACAACAAAACTTTTATTTCTATTGGAATAATAGAATCATAGGATATAGGATGTTAGAGTTTGTCAGATAACTTAGTGATCATTAAGTCTAAATTTCTTGCTCTAGAGATAAGGAACTGGAGGCTTATTTTTGTTGGCTTACAAATGGAAAACATTTATGTTAATTAACTTCAACAAATAAAGTATCATAGCATTTTCTCAGTCACTCCCTATGACTTCTAATTGGTAATCTTTGTCCATTCGTTGCCATTCACTCTTCCTTTTATATGGTTTCTGTTATATACTTTACATATGTACCTGTTTCTCTTATTACTAGTCATTTGGAGCCTTCTTTCATACAGCTGAGAACTTGTTTCATAAAGCTCTTTTCAGATTTCTTTGTATTCTTCATACTTGTTAGTCTTAATTGCCTTATAGTATTCTCTATCATTTTGTTGTTACACACTTTATTTAACCATTCCCTTACTTTTGGACATTGATGCTGTTTATTTTATTATATATAACACAACTGTGAAAATCTTTAAACAAAATACTTTTAAAAATTAATCTTAAAGAGTGGGCTCCCAACAATGAAATTTGGGGGTCATAGATTATGATTTTTTTTGTAATTTTTTCTGTATATTTCCAGATTGTTCTCCAGAAAGATTCTAGATGTTTGCAATTCCATGAGCAATGAATGACTGAACTGATTCCACCATATCCTTAGTAGCATTGAATTTTTATTGTTTTAATTATTTTTGCTAATTTGATGGATGTTAAGTTTCTAGCTTTAGATTGTTTTAATTTTTATTTTTGATAAATTTAGCATTTCTCAGTTATTATTAAGAATTTATGTTTCTCTTTGGAAAAATGTATGTTTCAACTGTATAATTATTATAAATACTTGGTCCTTAGAGGAACGTTGAGATTCCATCATTGATAGAGGTGGGGCACTATGGGTGTGAAATAGTGAATATACTGTTGGATGGTTTGGTTATATTGACTGTTTCTGCTTCTTTTCTCTTTTTTAAGCTTTGTTACAAGGGGTGGTTTAATCAGTAGGGGGAAGGAGAAGGAATATATTCAGATAGAGATGTGATGTAAAAACAAAAGGCAATGATTTAAAAAAAGAAAAAGTGAAGAAAAAATTCCATATCATTTATCCATTGTGACCTGGAAATTATCATAGTAACTTTAAAAATTATTTATGTATTTCTTTTTCAATGACATTGTATTGTAATCATTGGTTTTATATTATCTCAGTTTCCTATATATCCTACCTTGATTTCTCCCAGAAAACTATCCCTTATAATAAAAGAATTTGAAAAATAAAAAATGAAAAGGGAAGAGGAAAAATTCATCAAAACTGATCAATATATGAAAAAAATAGGGCCATATGCTATATTTTATACTCATGGACCCCCACCCCACCCTCTACCTCTGCAAAGGAATGGGAGGAAGTGTCTCCTCATATATCTATTGTGGGGCCAAACTTGTTCTTTGTAATTTCATAGCATTTATTTTCTATTATTTTGTGGCTGTTCTTCTCATTTTACATTGTTGTGGTTATTATCTCTATTGTTTTCTTGGCCCTGCATACATCATTTTGTGTTTGTACATGTAAATCATTCTATACCTCTGTATTTATCACATTGGCCATTTCTTACAGTAATTTCATTAATATTCCATTACATTCATGACCCCACCCCAATTTGTTAACCATTCCCCATACAATGGTCATATACTTTGTTTCCAATTCTTTTCTACACCAAAAAATGCTGTAATAATTATTTTGGTGCATTTCTTTCTTTTTGTCAGTGACTTCTTTGAGGGGTATATGCCTACCAGTGGAATCTCTGGGTTAAAGAGTATGAACATTTTGGATAGTTTGTTTATCCAATTCCAAAATTATTTCCAGAATGGTTGTATTAATTCATCGCTCTGACAACTGAACTATTGTCCCTGTCTTTCCAAAACCCTTCCAACATTGTATTATTAGTAATTTGGAGCATTTTTTCATATATCTAAGTACTTTTTGTTCTTTTAAGAATTGCTTGTTCATATGCTTTTTGTCACTTACAATTGGCTTTTGGTCTTGTATATTTCTGTTAATTGTCTCTATTTATATACACGAAAAAATTGGTACAAATTTTTTTTTTCTGACAACTGCTTTCCTTCTAAGATGCATTGATTTTGTTTTTGCAAAAGTTTTTCAATTGTGTAATCAAAATGATCCCAGCAATGCAAGGCTATAAGACAACTCCAAAAGACTCATGATGGAAAAGGCTATCTACATCCAGAGAAAGAACTACAGAGTCTGAATGCAGATTGAAGCAAACCACTTGTTCTCTCTCTTTTTGGTTTTGTTTCTTCTTTCTCATTGTTCATTCCATTGGTTATAATTCTTCTTTACAACTTGACTAATGTTTAATGTGAAAGCATATGTAGAACCTATATTGGATTGCATGCTGCCATGGGGGTAGGGGGAGAAGAGAGAGAGGAAGAAAATTTGGAATTCAAAAACTTGTGGAACTGAGTGCTGTAAATTAAAAGTAAATAAATTTAAAAGAAAATTATTCATTTAATCTTTTGTAATTGTCTCTATCTCTTGCATAAGAATTAATCTACTACAGATTTTTAGAAAAGGCATATGATCTACTCTTCTAATTTTTTGTAGTATTTTTTATACTCTAGATGCATATTCATTTTGAATTTATTATAGAATATGGTATAAGATGTTAGTCCAAAACTAATTTCTATCAGATGGTTTTCTACTTCTCCTAACATTTCTTCAAAAATATGGCATCCTTCCTTAAGTAATTTATATTTTAGAGTTTATCAAACATTGGATTATTGAGTTCAATTATGTCTATTCCTCCTTGTCTAGTATATTCCATGGATCTACTTTTCTATTTTTAAAAGTGATACCAAATGTTTTTTTAATGATTGCTGTTTAATACTATAGGCTCAGAATGAATATATTTTGAATGTCAAGTTTCTATCACGTCATAAAAATTTTCCAATCTGCTATTTTCTTTTAATTTTAGATATATTGCTTTTGTTATATGATTTTAATTTTAATATAGTCAAACATATTTATCTTGTCCCTAATAATTCCTCCTATTTGTTAAATAGAAAAAATAGTCTCTCCTCCACAATTCAGGTAGACTGAATAGAAAGAGTAATCTCTCCTCTACAATTCAAAAAGATATTTTATCTTTGTCTAATATTTTAAAAAATAATTTTTAAAAAATATTTAAGGGTGTGGCTATGTTACACAGTGAATAGAGCACCAGCCTTGGAGTCAGGAGGACCTGAATTCAAATCCGACCTCACCACTTAACACTTACTAGCTGTGTGACCTTGGGCAAGTCACTTAACCCCAAATTGCCCTGCCTTCCCCCCTCCAAAAAGATATAGATATATATATATATATATATATATATATATATATATATACATATTTTAAAACTTATTCCACTAGAATACATGGAAGAGGCATATCATTCACTCTAATTCTCAGTTTCAAGATTAAGACAGGAAAGCTAGATATTTTATATGACTTCTCTAAAGTAAAGAAACAATAGGGTATAGAAGACAGAGAATGAGCCAAAAAGCCAGAAAGACCTGGTTCAAGTCTGACTTCTGATGTCTACTAGCTATGGGATGCTGGGTAAATTACATAACTTGGTGTGTTAGATAGCTCTCTAAGACTATAAATTGCACAGGAGGCACCTACTTACATTGCTTTTCCTCATCAGAAGATTCTTAGACCAATGAAATCATAGGTCCAATCCAGAAAGTCTAGGGGCAATTGGTGGTTCCAAGAATAGAACTTTTTTTTTCAATCCAGTATGCTAGGCTTTGACCTCAACAAAGATCCTTTCCTCTTACAATATGTACAGGAAAAGATTTCAACATTAATAATTGTTAACCTATAGCACATAATTTGGTGCTTTTCATTCTAGGGAGACCATTTGGTCTCCCAAATAATTTTCAAATATGTGTAACTGTGATGCAGGTCATGAGCGTGTGTGTGTGTGTGTGTGTGTGTGTGTGTGTGTGTGTGTGTGTGTGTCTGTGTAAATTTAAATTGCATACCCAAACATGGTCAGGGCCTCAGATCTGACACTCACACTACAGGGCTATCTGCTGGGATGCTGCTTTCTGGGTGATATATTAAGCCTGAGTTCCCTTTCACCTATTCCAGGCAGAGCTTAAAAATATCTCCAGTCGGCACCCTTCCCAAAGAGGGGGAGGCAACTCTTCTCTCATAAATAACATGGCCTCTTTAAATAAAAGCCAAGACCTGTGGGAGGTTGGTTGAGTCTGACTTAAGGCTCTTCCCCAGAGAGATTCTGAAGGACTCTGGGCTGCTCCTCACCAACTTCATTAGCAAACCTAGAGGGAAATGACAGTAACTCATTTTCCATTCCAGGAACAAGAGATGGGCTAAGGAAAGATGGAGTTCTCTTCCTCTACCCTAATAGCAACAGAGAGGAAAGCCTTTCTCAGTGACAACTGGGAGACCTTCCAAGAAGAGTTTTAGCAGCTGGTGGCCCCTCCTCCAACAGCCAAGACCCTTGTCCTGACAGGTTTCCTCCACCCCCAGTGGGTTCCTGCTTCCTGACACAGTCACTCCGGCACCTTGTCCACTCTTTGACAAGCCTTATTTTCAACCCACCCAAAAATAACAGCATTTGATATGAGGGCTCTGAAGGCTTTAGCTGGGCTCATGTTTCCAAATTCCTGACCCAAGTATTGTAAATGAGTACTACTATTCTTGTTTCCTTAATCTGGCTATTTGTTTTTTTTCTTTTTTTAGGAGATGATGGGAGAACCCCAACCAAGGAAGCAGTGCTCAATGGGTCACAGTGTATAAATAGTAGTACAGAGACCATAACACAAGTATCTTTTGTACTATCATGCCAGAGGCCCTCCTCCCCCCCCAAAAAAGGAGGGAAGAAAAAGAAAAAGGGAAAGGGGGAAAACAAAATCTTTCTGTCAGACTAGGTAAGACATAGATATAGAACCCTGTGAGATGTACAGTATCACTGAGCCCCAACTAGGTTTTATTACTACATTCTACTATTACCACTACTACATTTTATTACTACTATAGCCCCAACTATATTTATTACTACATTCCACTCCTGCTCTCTACTTACTGTATGAATGTGAATATGCAAGAGACATTTGTTTTTCCCTTTCTGGCTTAGACCAGTGATTTTATTGGCATAGGGAATTCTCTCAGCCAACACTGATCTGCACCTGCTCTTCAATTTATAGTTAGAGTGAGTTTCCTGAGGCATCCATGTCCAGAGTAACATAGCCAGTATGTGTCAGAGGTCAGACTTGAACCAGGTCTTCCTGAGTCCAAAATCAGTTCTCTATCTCCTGTTCCACACTACTGTTAGCCATACATCTTATACATGAATAAGGTATTCAATTCACAAATAATATTTCATTCTATAGCTATTTTGTATGTTAAATAATGGCTAAACAATCAAAGAAATTAGAGCAATGGTAAATGTTTAACAACTGGCTCTCCCCTCCCCTCAAAAGTAGTAAGTACACACTTTTAATCTGCACTTTCAACATTTTCTCTTTAAATTTATTGTCTAGGCATCAAAAATAAATAGATCACACCCTGATTTGTGGCATTTGACAATTTCTGAGGTATAAATGCATGGAACAGAAATTTAGCAAGCTGACTCCATCATATCCTTGAATAAAAACATAGTTGAATGAGGAAAAGTAAGATGGAGAATCAAGAGCATATTACTAAGCTCTGTAACTCACTCATACCATTTTCTAGTGGGAAGCTTTCCTTAACAATTCTGTGCTTCAGTTTTCCCCATTTGCAAAATTTGCATGGGGGTAGGGGAGAGGAAAGACTAGATAAATAGAAATCAATAAAGATGATAGATAGATGATGGAGAGGTAGAGAGAATGAGAGACAGATACTAGATCCATGGCAGGCACACAGATAAACATATATGTATCTTTAGAAATATAGATTTGTAAGAATAAATCTAGATGCATCATGCAATGATGCTTTAAGAATTAAGAGATAAAATCTGTAGACCTCTTTGCTTTGGGGCACTCTTTAAATATGAAATATTATTATAATTAAGCCAAATTTGCATCTTGGGGTCAGTTCTTCTGATGAAGTTAAATGGGATAATCTGAAAGATCTATTAATTTGCCACAAGTCATTGTATCTAAAGACCTTGGGGATCTTGAAACTGGATTAACTATGACAGGACTGACAGTATATTTCTGGGTGATTATGGCAAGCCTTGGGTGGTATTATAAGGGATGCCAATTTTTATGTGACAGTGAAATTCATATGCGCCAACAGAATTACTGTTATATCACTATAAGAAGCTTGGATGAAGGACATGTGACTTAACATCTGACAAGTGCAATAATTTTCAGAGTTGCATGGCCTAGAGTGTGTGAACACTTCTAGAATATTTTTTGGGAATAGAAAGTTCAGATTATAAACTTAGATGTTATATCTCCTCAGTCTGGTAACTGAACCTCAACCACTCTGAGATGAACCAAAGTTCTATCCATTTGGTACCCTAGGCTTAAATACTTGGTCTTATAAGAAAAACATGGTAGCAAAGGACCATTTACCCATAGGTAATTCTGAAATAAAATTTTCTTGGGAAAAGTTTTTGGAAAATCTCCTTCTTCTATGGACTGCCCTATAATGTTATTGGTCAGTATTTACTTCCATGGGTTCATTTCTCCTTTCCTCCTACTTGCACTTACCATTGAGATAACTGTTGTGTTTCTCCCTCCCTCCCCACCCCACCCTCTGCCATCTGTTTATGGGAATGGGACCCTCTGAGTCAGCTTTAAATTCAGTTTCAAACTAAACAAGAGCCGGGGAAAGATAGCAGAGGACCATAGTGATAATATGAACCCCTAGAGTTCATATGATGAGACCACCTTTTAATGACATCATTCTGTTACTTTTGTAACTAAAGTCCTGGAAAAGTGTTAAGACAGGTTCACCTTATACCGAATTCTGTTTAACAGAAAATGATATAAACAGGTTTCAGCATATTACATTAAAGTGGAAGGAAAAGGGGATCAGGCAACATTTCCTATATTCTCCATCTCTTTGCTGGGCCCCAGAAGCTCTGTTTATTTGGAGAGTTAAGTTCCCCTCATTCAGGAGCACAGTACCCAAGTATAATTAAAAACACTTAAGCATTTTATATTAAATGACTAAAAGGTCCTATGCTAGGGCTGGGGATGCTAAGGAAAAAAAAAATCCAATAGTTTCTGACTTCACAGAGCTTTCAATTTACTGGCAGAAATGCAGGTCTTCAGAATGCATAAATAGACAAGGAAGCAGAAGATAACTTGAGGAGGAAAAGAATACATATTCTCTGATTCAGCCAAACTAGCCTATTTACTGTTCTCTATACTTGATGGCTTATCATCTTTTCCTTTTGCAAAAGATGTTCCCTATACCTGGAATATTCTTCTTCTTCTCTTGAAATGCTTTATAAAATATTTTTTCCAATTATGTGTAAAACAATTTTTAACATTCATTTTTAAAAATTTTGCATTCCAAGTTCTCCCTCCCTCCCTGGATTATCCTTAAGAAGGCGAGCAATTTGATGTAGGTTATGCATGAACAGTCATGCAAAACATAATTCCATCTTAGTAAACACAGAAAAAAAAAAGCTTAAAAAAGTATGCTTCAATCTGCATTCAGAGTCCATCAGTTATTTCTCTAGAAGTGGATAGTATTTTTCATCTTGCATCCTTTGGAACTGTCTTGGATTGCGGAATTGCTGAGAATAGCTAAGTCATTTATCATTGATCATCGTACAATATTGCTGTTACTATGCTCAATGTTCTCTTGGTTCTACTTCACTTTGCATGAGTTCATGTAAGTCTTTCTAGTTTTTTTCTGAAAGCAGCCTGCTTGCCATTTCTTATAGTGAAATAATATTCCATCACGCTTATATGCCACAACTTGTTAAGCCTCTTAAAATTCTTAGGTCCCTTCTAGATTCAGCTGAGCTGACGCTTTCTAGAAACCTCCTAGACAAGGCCTTTCCTGTTCCTCTAGGGCATAAGGTCCTCCTGAAAACTACCTTGTATTTACTGTGTATGTAGTTTGTATTTATTTTTCTGTACACGTTTTACAACCCCCTCCCTCCAAATTCCTCTTCCCCCATGGGAGATAAACTCATTGAAGAAAGATACTTTTTTGTTGTTTCCTTATTTAACATTTGTGTGCAGGTGGAAGAAAAAGTTTGATTTAGGAATAAGGTTAGTTATATCCTCTTGGCTGACTCCCACCCTCTTATAGGGGTTGGCACCACTCTTTTCCCATTCTTCCTTTCAGATCTTTCTCGTCAACTGGACAACAAGCTAGGTGGTAGGGTGGATACACATTTACTAGTTGTGTGACCCTGAGCAAGTCACTTAACCCCATTTGCCTCAGTTTCCTCATCTGAAAAATGAACTAGAGAAGGAAATGGCAAACCACTCTAGTACCTTTGCCAAAAAATAAACAAACAAAAAACCACAAAAAACAAAAATGAAACAAACAAAAAAACAAATGAGGTCACAAAGTTAGACCCAACTGAACAACAACTAGTCAACACTCTCAGCTCCATCACTCAGCAAGAATGGTTTTCTTTTTAAACCTGACTCAGAAGAAACAATAGGAATAGGAGGTTCCTAAGGGAACTGCCTCAGAAAGGCTAATTTCAGCTCCCTTGGAAACCTGCTGTGCCTGGCTCCCCATCCCCATCCTCCATCCCCTGCCCCTGCTAACTCCCTTGCTCAGGGAATCTAGGTTCATGTATTCCCTGCTTTTGCGTCTGAGACTATAGAGATAAGAATCAATAGAATCTCCTTTGGTCCTCCTGAGTCCTTGGCTGGAAAGGTCCCAGTTACTGAACAAAATTTCCTTCTCTACCTCTGGTGAATATAGACTTGGATTTGGTTGTGCTCTGTCTGCCCAAGCAGAATGAGCTCCCACAAGAATGCAATCATGGATCCCCTGAAGTACTGAAGAAAAAATACATACTGTTGTTATTTATGACTATACACTGACATGTCAAGCAATGGACCAAGAAGACTTAGCACCTTCATCCTAGGTAGAATCTTGCCTCTCTCTTCCTCACCTATCCAGCTGGAGCAGAGCAGGGAATAAAGGATATATGATTACAATTCCAGGTGTACCTTCTGTTATTATAATAGATATCAGATAGATTGATGAGGAAATGAATCAATGTAATAAGATCCACCAGAACCAGGTGATAGAGTGAACTGTCCTGAGAAAATATATGCCTAAGACCCTGAAGAGTTATCAGAAGTAGCCTTAGAAGTAAAGTCAAGGACGATCAGCTGGAAAAAGACATAGAAAAACAGAATCCAGTTTTGCCAACTGCTCCAACTGGCTGGACAGCAGCCTGGCCACCTCTCACACTGGTAAGTTACTGGAAGTCTAAGTGGAGGTGAAGCTGGGTTATAGCTGTCACGCAGGGGAGAAGGTGGGTCAGAGGTGTGTTGGAGATAGCTCATACCAGCTCTTGAGAGCCACCTGTTAAATTGTCACTGTGAACATTTATGCCTTGGCAAACCCTACAAATAAGATATTGATTTGTTTTGTTGATTACCTAGGAGTGAGAAAGTGATGGAGAAAATTTTAATAATGCAAATTAAACTTAAAAATATGCCAATCATACATTTTCCTCAGAGACAGTTGTTAAACATTTACCGGTTCATTGTTGGTTAGTATGCCATTAAACTAAAGAATCTATGTTGAAAAAGAGGTTCCTTTCTCAGGCCTTCCCTCTAGAAATTAATCAAGTGTCACCAGAGGTGAAGCTAAAGAATTGGTAGGGCATATCTATTCTAATTGCACCTGATTTGAAAGAAAGATTGAAGTGTTAACATCTAGGAACTTGAGCTAAAAATATTAACTCTCCTGTAATAACTGTAATTATTTTTATCATTTTATAGATGAATTGGAAGTTAAACAATCCTCTTGAGGTCACACATCCAATAAATGCATAAGGTAGGACTTGACCTCAGGTCTTCCTGACCCCAGGTTCAGCAATCTAACCACAATACCATCTAGCTGGTCCATCACTCTATTATATGAAGATAAAATAAAAAGATTGGAGATACACAATTCTATTTTCTGGTTTACCACTCAGGGAGAACAGAAGACCTCTGAGCCTTTAGAAGAGAAAAAAAAATATATGTATATAATATATATATATATGTGTGTGTCAATTCTCCTAGAGAGCTAATGATGAAGAAAAAGCAGCTTCTCTGTTTCCACAGAATAACAAGGAGGATCAACAGTTTTCACCTGAAGCAGGACTTTGTTCCTGGCCATAGACAGAAGAGAGACATCATGATATACTCTCTGTTGAGGAAGTACTGAGGTGATTATATGTCAATCTGATATGCCTAAATGAGAAAGTGTTATTTTCCTGGGATGTGCATTAAGTTGGTCAAAATGGTGGTAGATAAAAGAATGGGAGGGCTCTCAATGATGAAACATTCACAAGTTATTACAATGAGGAAGGAAATATGAGGGGAAGGGATACTCTAAAGTAACCAATGTGGCCGCATAGGGAGTTCATCAGTAAGTTCACCTTCAAAAAGGATGTGTACAAAAGCTGGAGGCAAGAGCAGATACCAAGATAAATTCAACAGAGGGGCATAGTCCTCAAAGAAAAGCGTCAGGAGTATCCAAGTCTGGTAGAGCTCAAGCTTCTGATGGATGCTAAGAATACGCTAAGGACAGCAAAAGGGACTTTTTAGAACTATATTGGAAGTTAGAGAAGCAACAAGCACTGAAACCAAGGAAATGACATTTGATAGGAATAACTATAAAGTGCTGAACTTGGGACTAAAAAAACAATTGCACAAGAATAGAATCGTAGAATAGAAAACAATTCATGTTAAAAGACCTGTGGGCTTTAGGAGGCTGCAAGCTAAATTTGAGTTTACCAAGTGTATGTGAATGTCAACAATACTGATTCAATATTAGCAGAGTTTTTGGCTCATCAAGAGTTAGGGTATTGATAGGTTCCCTGTACGTTGCTCTGGTCAGGGCACAGCTGGAGTATTTTAGAATAGTCTTCACTGAGAGACAGAGAATCCAGGACAAGGGAGGTGAAAATCTTCTTATTCTATCTTGGTCAAAACATACCTGGAGTATTGTGCTTGATTCTGGATGTCACATTTTAGGAAGGAGATTGATAAACTGAAGGACAACCAGAGGAAGGCCATATGGATGATGAAAGGCATTATGCTATAGGACAGTCTGTTGAAGGAACTGGGGATGAGTGCCATGATAGTGGTTTTCAAGTATTTGAAGGTCTGTGACATGAAAGAGGGATTAGATTTATTAGATTTAGATAGTTTGTTCAGAAAGGGAGGAATTAACAGCACTGTTTGAAGTTGCAAAGGGAAAATTTTGTTTTGATGTAAGGAAAAAAACTTCCTAATAGAGTTATCCAAAAATGTAAAGGGCTCTCTCCTGATAGATTTTTTCTGGGGTCCACCAACCACCACTGGAGATATTGAGGCAATGATTGGGGAATCACTTGCATGTGACAGGTTAGAGGAGGTTATTTTTCAGGAATATGTTGAAATAGGTAAACTTCAAAGTCCTTTCCATTGACAAGATCAAATGGATTTCTGTGTCCAGTTCCGTGCGTCATATTTTAGGAAAGACAAAAACATGTTGGAACTGGTCCAATACACAGAGACATATGAATCAATATGTGTAGGTATACACCCTGGAAGACAATTGATGCCTTCAGGGAAAACCATACATGTGACTCTGCATTGTATTTTTTTTTTACCTAGAGGCTAAAACAGTGTGAAGGAAGAGAATGTATATCTCAGTAAGTTCAAATATGCATTATGCTTCCTTTGAATCAATGACAAAACGTCTCTCTCAAACCCTCCTTTCTCCCCACTCTCATCCCAATTCCTCCCAGCAATGAAAAGTCCTAAATTGCAAATCAATAGTCAGTTTGAGTTCAATATTATGATGATATTTGAAGTTTAGCTTGGTTTTGAGCTCTTGCCTAGGATAAACGTAGGGATCGATTGAGTCAATCAATCACTGGACCCCACTTGAAGTAACTAACAAAATATCTGGCCCTTCATACTTTTATCAGGTGAAAACTCTCTATTGATTCAATCAAACAAAGGTATTAAAGTAATGTATGCCCTGTCATGCCCTATGGTTCTTCTATAAAATAACAAGCCAGTTCAGACCCAAGTACTCAAGTGTTTAGCAGCTTAGAAGAGAGAGTTCCAGCCAAATACTTAGAAGAATCAATTCATGGGGTGGAGGTGGGGGGGAAAGAAGAAGTGGTCAGCACTCTTAACCATTATACTACCTAGCTGGCTAATCACTCTCATGGGAAGAGACAGTAAAAAGTTTGGACATACATATCTCTATTCTGACTCACCAGAATCAGAGAAAACAGAGGAGCTCTGACTCTTTGGAGGGTAAAATAAGTATATGGAAATTCTTCTAGGGGGCTTAGGGAGAAGTAGAATCTCTTGTCTCCTCTACACCTTGCTTTGACCAGAGAATGACCTTGTGAACTTCAAAGGTTGGAGGTTTGGGACTTCTCATCTGCATCCTAGCAGCACCCCAAGAACAGCAATGACTGGCAGCCATGTTTTGGTTTCTACATTGGGAGCTGAGGACAAACTAGATATTTTGAAAGAAAGGTAGCTTCAGGACTATACATGTACAAGTAGACAAGAAGAAAACTAGAGCACTTCATAGGTGCTATACAAAAGGGAGAAAAAGACTTATTGCTGTGAGTTACTCCTTTGCAATATACTAAACTTGAGCTCACTTTCCCACAGATCAGATATGTAGTTGTAGAAGAATGTGTCCCCAACTTTTAGCTTCTGCATTTTTATACCAGCTGTTCTTTATATACCACCTTAGTTAGTAACCCCTTCTAAATACGTACAAACAACCTAATTAAATCTGTCTGGTTGATCTTAACTGATAATCATGAAGGAAGCACACTAATGGGGACCCTTGAAAATATAGTACTAGAAAACAAGCCCAGAACTACTCAGAATTTACCGGGAGTGATTCTAAAGGGGGTTGAAAGAATGATCCCAGAGCATGTATGACAGTATTTCATAGTATTGTGTCCAATACAGAACTCAATCCTTCAAAATCCATCCCTTTTCCAAACTTCTCTGTTTTTGATGAGAATACCATCATTCTTCTAATCACTTAGATTCATGGCCTTTGAATCCTCCTTAATTCTTCACTCTTCCTCATTCCTCATATCTAACTGAATGCCCAAGACCTGTTGATTCTACCTCTTCCTCTCAAACACCTATCCTTTTCTCTTCATGCACATAGCCACCACCATTCAGTCCCTTACCACCTCTCATTTGGACCATAGCCACCACCATTTAGTCCCTTACCACCTCTCATCTGGACCATTACAATAGCTTCCTAATTGGTTTCCCTACCTACTCTACCTCCCATACTCTTACCAATATTTCTTTTATACTTTTACCAAATTTATATTCCTAAAACACATGTACGACCACATCACTCCACTGCTCAAGATGCTTCAATAGTTCCCCATTCTCTCTAGGATAAAATAGACTACTGTGTCTAGAACTTAAAGCACTTCGCATTTGAGCTCCAATCTACCCTTGACTGATTACACATTCACATTTAAGCACTCTACAATTCAGCTAAACTTACTTAATTTTTATTCCCTGTACATAATGTTCCATCTCCTGCCTCTTTGCCTTTGCATAGGAGATTCCACACATCTGGAATGCTTTCTCTCTTCATCTTTGCCTGTTCGAATCCTTAACTTCCTTCAAAACATGGCTCAGGTGCCACCTCCTACAAAAAACTTTCTTGATTCCATTGCCCCAGTTACTTCACATTTTCTGTATACATTGTGTATATAAATGTTATTTGCCCCCTGTGCATATGTACATATCATTTTCCCCCAGGAGAATGTAAACTCCTTGAGGACAAGGGACCATTTTGTTTCTGCTTTTGTATTGTAAGTGCCTGGCAAAGTGCCCTGGTACGTAGTAGGCATTCAGTAATCTTTTCAAATTAAATTGACAATTACATTTTTTCCTCATCTTGCTTGCATACAGAGAAGAAGTATGGAGTGGCAAAAGGAATGAGACCCAAATTTAAATCCCAGCTCTAAAACTTGCCAGCTGTGTACTATTGGTAAGTCATGTAACTACTCTGAGCTATAGTTTCTCCCTCTATAAAATGGGCATAATAATACTTGTACTGCCTAACTCCTAGTGTTTCTGTGAGCAAAACACTTTATAATTCTTAAAGGGCTATAAAAATGGTGGTTATTTTTATTGTTTTGAAAATTAAATATCATTATGATATTTTCAAAGTTATCTGCTGATTACACCCCATTTAATTTTCCTCTTTTTTCTTCCACACGAATAAACATCAAATATATTTTAGTTATGAGTAGCACTTTAATTCTTTTCACAAAAGTGATAACAATGGGGGCAACTAGGTGGCACAATGAACAGGACACTGGCCCTGGAGTCAGGAGAACTTGAGTTCAAATTTGACCTCAGACACTTGACACACTTACTAGCTGTGTGACCTTGGGCAAGTCACTTAACCCCAATTGCCTTGCCTTCTCCTCTCCAAGAAAAAAAAAACAGTAAAAGTGAAAACAAGAAAAAAAAAAACTATGGACAATCCTTTGACTCCACCATGTTAGGAGAATTGTGGCAGGTCTATTGGAAGATGTGACAAAATTCACACAGTATGAAGAGATAAATATGTGTTGAAGCTTCACCACATTGATGAGACCACAAATTTGTTGGACATTTGGAGTGCCAATATTCAGCTGGAATATTAGATCTTTGGAGCACCAGTATTTCGGTTTTATATCCTTCCCTTCCTCCTCTATTTCACATGCTTTGTCCCTTTTCTCATCTCTCTCTATTAGTGCTAACTTAGATCTCCCACTGCTTTCTTCAGGTTTTTTACTTTGTGACTTCCTTCTTGTATCACTTTTCCATCTTTTCTAGGAATTCTTTAGTTTTTTTTTTTTTTCTGTGATAAACTAAGGGAAGAGAAGCATTCCTGTGGACCTCTCTCATCTTCTCCTTAAGTAGCAAGACATTTTAAAATTTCATTTACAAATATATTTTATTGATATTTTTTGTTTTATGTGTCCTTAGAATTTCTTTTAGTATCTCTCCCTCTTCCTCTTCTTAGAGAGCCATCTCATATAACAAATAGTGAAGAAAAAGAAAAGAAAAAGAAAAAATCAGCAAGCTGATCAATTAAAAAAAATGAAAATATATACAATGTAGTACAGCTGTGGATCTCCCACCTCTGCAAAGGGATGGGTGGGGGTGTTTTTTCGCTTCTCTTCCTTAGAGCCATGTTTGTTCTATGTATTGTTACAACATTTACTTTTGATTGTTTTTTGTTTCTCTCTTCCCATTTACATTGTTGTGATTATGTGTATTGTTTTCTTGGCTCTGCTTACTTCATTCTTCATCAGATCATATAACTCTTTCCATGTTTCTCTGTGTTTAATATATTTTATCATACTTTTCATTACTTAAAACACAGTAATATTCCATTTCAATTACCACAATTGGCGTCTACTTTGCTTCCAATTCTTCCCCAGCAAGAAAAGAACTGCTATAAATATTTTAATATATATATATATATATATATGTATATATATATATATATATATATAGGAACTTCTTATCAATGACCTTTTTGGAGTATAAGTCTAACAACAGAACCACTGGGTCAAAGGGTATAGACATTTTAGTCATTTTTGTGCAATTTTAGACTCATTTATAAAATGTCTTGGCTGATTCACAGCTTCATCGACAGTATGCTAGAATATTACTACAATCACTCCAATACTGAGTACTCACCTTCTGTTGTCTTTGCCAATTTGCTGGGTATGAGGCAAAACCTCAGGGTTGTTTTGATGTTCATTTCTCTTATTATTATTGATTTGGAACATTCTTTCATATAATTCTTAATTAGTTTATCATTCTTCTTTTGAAAACTTTTGTTGTATACTTTGACCACTTTTCTAATTGGGAACAGTTTTTGGTCATAAATATTATGCATGTATGCTTGTATCTATGTGTGTGTGTATACACATATATACCCATACACACACACACATATAAAGGCAGCTAGGTGGTACAGTGGACAGAGAACTGAACCCAGAGTCAGAAAGACTGAGCTCAAATCCTACCTCAGACTTATTAGATGTATGACTCTGGACAAATTGCTTAACCTCCATTTATCTCAGTTTCTTCATTTATAAAATGAGACTAACAATAGTATCTAACTCCCAGGGTTGTGAAAAGAACAGCAAAATATTTGTAAAGTGTAAAACAAACCTTAAAGGGCTAAATTAAGCTGGCTATTTTTAATATTATTCTTTTTTTTTTTTTTTAAAGCAATCGGGGTTAAATAACTTGCTCAAGGTTACACGGCCAGTTATTTCTGGGTGTGGTGCTAAGTATCTGAGCCCGGATTTCATCCCCAGGTTATCCTGACACTGGAGCTGGTGCTCTTACTCGCTGAGCCACCTGGCTGCCCCTATTAATATTATTCTTAATCTTAGCTGTCCATATATCTTGGATACCAAATTCTTATTTTAGAAATTTGATTCAAAGATTTTTTTCCCAATTGATTACAGCTCATCTTATTCTAGATACATGAATTTTGTTTGTTCAGAGGTTTTTCAGTTTCATGTATCTTAAGTCATCTGTTGTATAATTGTAATTGCCCCATCTCTTGTTTGGTTAAAAATTTATCTACTACCCATAGTTATAAAAGGTATATGAGTTATTTATCTTTTGATTTTTGTTATGATCTTTAATATTCTGTTTGCACAAACATTTCAAATTTATTGTGAAATATGGAATAAGATGTTGTTCTGAGCCTGATTTCTGCCAGACTGCTTTCCAATTTTCCCAGTAGTTTTCATCAAATAGGAAATTCTTTCCTATGTAACTTATATTGTGGAGTTTATTAAACATTGGGTTATTGAGTTGCATTGTTTCTGATTATCCATTGTTCTACTTTATTTTATTTTCTATTTATTTATTTATTTTTTGCTTTTTGGAGAGGAGAAGGCAGGGCAATTGGGGTTAAGTGACTTGCCCAAGGTCACACGGCTAGTAAGTGTTAAGTGTCTGAACTCAAGTCCTCCTGATTCCAGGGCCAGTGCTCTATTCACTGTGCCACCTAGCTGCCTGATCTACTTTATTTTTTAAACAATATGAAATGGTTATAATCACTGTTATTTATAATGTAGTGTTAGGTGTGGAAGTATTATTCCTTCTTCATCCCTACCTTTTACTGAGACCTCTTATTTCTTCTAACAAATTTTCGTTTTATGGAGTTCCATAAAACATTCCTTTGATAGTCTGATAGATATAGCATTAAAATTTGAATTAATTTTAGTAGTACTGGGATTTGTGTTATATTGATATGGCCCAGCCATGAGTATTAAATATTCCTCCAGTTGTTTAAGTTGTTGGTTTTTTTTTTAAATTTCCTTAAGAAGCATTTTGTAACTGACTCTATACAGGTATTTTGTGTTGCTTGATAAGTAGCTCTCCAATAGTTTATGCATTTTACAGTTATTTGAATGGGATTCCCATTTCTATTATTAATTCTTGGATTTTTTTATTACTATATAGCAATGCTGCTATTTGTGGGTTCATTTTATAGCCTGTAACTTTCCTGAAGCTATTATCTTAATTAGTATCTTTGCTGCTTCCCTAGGATTTTCTTTTTTTTTTTTTTTAAGCAATCGGGGTTAAGTAACTTGCTCAAGGTTACACGGGCAGTTATTTCTGGGTGTATCTGAGCCCGGATTTGATCCAGGTCATCCCGACACTGGGGTCAGTGCTCTTACTCGCTGAGCCACCTGGCTGCCCCTAAGCAAATGGGGTTAAGTAACTTGCTCAAGGTTACACGGCCAGGTGTTTCTGGGTGGGTGCTAAGTGTCTGAGCCCGGGATTCGATCTCCAGGTCTTCTCAACACTGGAGCCGGTGCTCTTACTCGCTGTGCTACCTGGCTGCCCTTCCTTAGGATCTTCTAAGTAAACTATCATGTCATCAGGGAATAGGGATAATTTTAGGCCCTCCTAAGCTATTTTTACACTTTAATTTCTTTCTTGTATTATATTGATCTTGCTAGAAATTCTAGAATTATATAAAATAATAGTCAGGAAAATGGCATCATTTCTTTACTCTTGTATTTATTGGGAAAACTTCTAATATATCCCTATTTCATTTGAAGCTAGCTTTTGGTTTTAGATAGATATTTTTGTTTTTGCTTTTTTTTGGGGGGGAGGGCAATTGGGATTAAGTGACTTGCCCAGGGTCACATGGCTAGTTTTTTGTGTTAGGTGTTGGAGGCCAGATGCGAACCCAGGTCCTCGTGACTCCAGGGCTGGTCCTCTATTCACTGAGCCACCTAGCTGCCCCTAGATAGATATTTTTGACAATAACTTTAAAGGGTCCATCTATGCCTGTACTTTGTAGGATTATTTTGTTTGTTTTTTTTATTTTTTAGGACAAATAAGTGTACTTTTTCTGCATCTAGTGAGATAACCATGTGGTTTGAGATTTTTTAAAAATATAATTAATAATATTGATTATTTTTCTAATGCTGAATCATTCTTGCTTCCCTGGTATACACCAAACTTGGTTATGATGAATGATTTTTTTTAGATGAGTTGCTGTAGTCTGTTAAGATTTATTTAAATTTTTGGAATCAATATTAATTATATTGATCTATAGTTCTCTTTCTTGTTTTTTTTCTATTCCTGGTTTGGATGTTATGAATGTATTTATATTATAAAAGAAGTCCAGTACAGTGATTCCTCAATTTTTGAGAATCATTTGGGCAGTAATAATACAATTATTCTTTTAAATTTTGATAGAATTATCTTATTCAGTAAATTCAGTAAATTCATCCTAAATTCAGTAGGAACAGTTGTTCCCCCTTCTCCCCCCTTTGGTTGTTCTATTATAGCTAGTTTTATTTCCTTTTCTGGTGTTGTATTATTTAAGGACTCTATTTGGTCATCTGTTTGCTTGGGTATCATATTTTTAAAGATATTCCTCAATGGCTTTTCTGTTCTGAGTTTTATTAGCATATGACTATGTACAGTGAATTTTGATAACTTTTTTTTGAAATTTAAGCTTCTTCTAGTTTTGTTTACTTTGATCATTTGTTATATTGTTGATTTCATTTTTGCCTGCTTCTTTTTAATCAGGTTGGCTAATGTTTTACCAATTTTGTTAGTCTTTTTAAAAAAACAGTTAAAAATTTTTAATTTATAGTTTTGCTTATCATTTTTAATAGTCTTTTTGGTTTCCAAATTATTTTTTCTCCTGTAATTTTTAATATCTTCTCTTTTGTGCTTATTGCTTTTGTGTTGTTGCTGATTTTCTAATTTTTAAAAATGCATATTTGGTTCCTTAATCCTCTCCTTTTTAATTTTGTTAATTATATTTTAGAGACATGATTTTTCTCCTAAGGTCTGCTTTACCCACATCCCAGAAATTTTGGTATGTTGCTTCATTGTTAATATTTTCTTTCACATAATTATCATTTCTATGATGTGTTCCATTCATTATTTAGGATTTTATTGTTGTCTCCATTAGGGGCTGTGTCTTTTGATTATGATCCTTGTGTTGATCACTATTTTTATTATATTTTGATCCAAAAATTATAATGTGTGCTATTTCTGCCTTTTTGAGTGTGTTTGCTATATATCTGTGTCCTAATAGATGGCTGGTTTTTATAAAAATTATTTATGCCACTGAGAAATATGTATTTTCTTTAGCAGTTCCATTTAGAAGATTTCATAATTTTTTAACTCTGATTTCTCAAGCAATTTGTTCAGTTCTATATTTTCCTACCCACCACAGCAGCTTTTCCAAACCTTTCATCCTTTTTCAAATCTTCTATCACTCTTCATTCCTACACACAATCTCAGCTAAGAACTTTGCCTCATATTTCACTGAAAAAAAAAAAAAAAACTGAGGCTATTCAAAGAGCTTCCTTTCCTCCCCTCTGCCTTAACTCACATCTCCCAGATGCCTTCTGCCACTGTAACCCCCTTCATTTCTGCCTTATATGATGAAATGACCCTTTTCATTGCCAAGGCAAACCCCTCTACATGCACAAGTGATCCCAGTCTATCTCGTCTTCTCTAGCAGATTGCCCCCTCTATCATCAGTATTCTCTCCGTCTTCAATCTCTCCATGTCTACTGGGCTACTTCCTTAATGCCTATTAATAGGCTCATGTCTCTCCCATCCTCAGAAAATTCTAGCTTGTTCCATTCATCCCCTTGAGCTATCATCCCATAACCCTTTTCCTTTTTTGTGGTTTAAACTTGAGAATACCCTCTTATACGAGATGTCTTCACTGCCTCATCTCACTCCTAAACCCTGAAACCTCTCTCTTCAAAGTTACTAACAATCTCTTTATTGTCAGATCTTAAGAATTTTTCTCAAACCTCATTCTTCTTGACCTCTCTGTAGCCTTCGACATTGTTGATCACCCTGTTCTCCTTGATATTCTCTTCTCTCTAGGTTTTCATGACATTACTCTTCTCCTACCTATCTGATTGCTTTTTCTGATTTTTTGTTAAATCCTCATCCAAGTCATGCTTGCTAACTGTGGGTGTTTCATAGTGTTCTGTCCTGTGCCATTTTCTCTTCTTCCTCTATAGAATTTCACTTAGTGATCTCATCAGCTCCCATGGATTCAGCCATCACCTCTCCTAATGGTTCTCAAATCTACTTATCTAGTCCTAACCTCTTCTGACCTCTAATCTCTTATCTCCAACTGCCTGCTAGACATCTTAAACTGGTTATCTTATATACATCTTAGACTCAACATATCCCAAACTAAACTCATTATCTTTCCCTCCCTTCTTCCTAATTTCTCTATTACTATTGAGGGTACCACCGTCCTCCCAGTCACCCAGATTTGCAACCAAAGTGTCATCCTTGACTCCTTACTCTTTGTCACTCCCTATATCCAATCTGATGCCAGGGCCTGTTGATTTTACCTTTACAACATCTCTTATATATTCTCCTTTCTCTCCCCTGATGCTTCCACCACTCTGGAGCAAGCCTTCATCACCTCATGTCTGGACTGTTGCAATAGACTGATGGTTGGTTCCCCTACCATATGTCTCTCTCCACTCCAGTCCATCCTCCACTCAGCTGTCAAAGTGATCCTACTAAGGTGAAGTTCTGATTGTGTCTCCTCCCCCCTTCTCCATTCGTTAAACTCCAGGGCTCCCTATCACCTTCAGGATCAAATACAAAATCTTCTGTTTGATGTTCAAAGCCCATAACTGCAAATTTTCTCCCACTTCATCTCTGTCTCCTGGCTTCCTTCAAGTCCTGGCTAAAATTCCACCTTCTAAAGGAAGCCTTTCTCAGTTCCCCTCTTAATTCTAATGCCTTATGACTATTGATTATCTCCAATTTTTCCTTTCTGTATCTTGTTTGTATATAGTTGTTTGTACCTTTCCTCACCTGTTAGACCATCAGCTCCTACAGAACAGGGACCATCTCTTGTCTTTCTTTGTGCCTGACACATAGTAGGTACTTAATAAATGTTTATTAACCTACTGACAGACTCATACCTGGGGCTAAGTTCCTTAGTTTCAATAGTTTGCAAAAACAGGCTAATGAATAATTATGTCAATGGTAGTGGTTCCAATAATTCTTTTGTTAGAATACTAAAAATTCATTGACCATTTCCTTCTCTTTAGTCTCAGACTAAAAGTTACCTGTTTTTCTACTTTCTACCATGCCTGAGTTCCTGTCAAAACCTTATCTCATTATTTATCTTCCTGTAATTTGTTTTCTTTCTTCTACTACACTAAAACTGTTCTCTCAAAGGTCACCAATGATCTGTTACTGAATATTCTTTCCTTTGATTTTGTAGACACCATCTTGGTCTCTCTATCTGTTCCTTCTTTGTCACTGCTGTATTCTCTTTTCCAGATGATTTGTAGTTCAGTCTTCTCTACATTCTCCCTTGGTAACCACTTTACTCTGTGACTTCAGTTACCATGAGTACGCAGATAACTCCCAAATGTTTATCTCTAATTCTGACTACTCTAGACCTGCAATTCCAACTATATATTAGTTATCTCTAACTGAATGTATCATATAGGTATCCCTAACAGAGCATGCCCCAAAATGAAAATGTACTATATTTCCCCCTACACCTGTTTCTCCTTCAACAATCTGGTGCTAATCTACTTTTCTAACCTTATCTCACAAAGGTCCATTTCATACATTTTCATGTTCCCTCTAAACTCATCAGAGAATCACAGAATCTTACAATTGAATGGCATCTTAGGGGTCTTTGTGCACAACCCATAAATGAACAAAAATTCCCTCTATTTCATGCCAGATAAGTGGATTTTCCAGTGTCTAACATGGTGTCTGGTGCATAATGAATGGTTGTTAAATGAATGAATGGTCACTAAACCTTTGCTTAAAGTCCTCTTCTGAGGGGGACCTCCTGAAGCAGCTCATTCCAATTCAGGGTACCTCTTTTTAAAAATTTTTTTGGTCTTTATGAATTTGTTTGCTTACTTTTAATTTACAAGATTCAGTTCCATGATTCCTTGAGTTTCAAATTTTCTTCCCCTCCCTCTCCTACGCCTGCCATGGTGGCATATAATCAAGTATAGGATCTGCAAATACTTTCACATTAGACATTAGTCAGGTTATAAAGAAGGATCGTATTGGATGGAATGAACAATGGGAAAGAGGAAACAAAACCAAACAAGAAAAAGAAAGAGAGCAGGTAGTTTGCTTCAATCTGCATTCAAACTCTGTTCTTTCTAATTCTTTCTCTGCATGTAGACATTTCTCTCCATCATAAGTCTTTTGGTATTGACTTATATCACTGCATTGCTGAGAAGAGTCCAGTCTATCAAAGTTGGTCATTACACATACGTTGTGTCTGTAATTGTGTATAAATTTCTCCTGGTTCTGCTCTTCTCACTCAGCATCAGTTCCTATAAGCCTCTGCAGGTAAATATGAAGTCAATGTGCTCCTTGTTTCTTATAGCATAATAGTTTTCCATTACATTCATATACAGGGTACCTCTTTTTGCTAAGAAAATCATCTTCCTTAAATAAAATCCAAATCTGCCCCTTGGCAATTCCACCAATTGACAAGTGGATGAACTGAAAGATAATAGGACCACTTGAAATTCTGCCAGGTTTCAGGTACAAATGGATACGATTTGAAGGACACTAGTTTTGGTGAATGAGAAACTCTTTGTTCTTCACACATGCCCTCTTCCATGTACTTCCAAATACTTAAAGGCAAGATTCATATCTTCCCCCTAAGTTTTCTCTTCTCCTTGCTAAACAGTCCTAGTTCCTTCAACAGATTCTTATGGCATGATCCTAAACCTCTTCATCGTCCTGGTCTGCTTCTGGATGCTCTCCAACTTATCAGCATGCCTCCTAAAATATAGTACCTAGAAATGGACAAGATACTTAATGTGTTTTTCCATCATAGAATACAGCAGAACTGTTATCTCCCTGGTCCTAGATGCTGTGCCTAACTGTATGTAGATAAAATTTTAATAACTGGCTCCCTATTTAAAAAATCACAAAGCACATTATAAAGTTTAATCTGCCTCCTTGACATTTTCCTCATCACTTTCTTAAGTCTAGAAAATAGAAGGGTAAGTGCTCACACTGAAAATTTAACAATTGGTTCTCTTGTGCTCTAGTATACCCCTGGTATGCCCCTCTTTGTTGTTGTTGTTTCTATTATTTATTTATTTTTCCACTTAATAGTATTTTATTTTTTTACAATTACATGTAAAGATAGTTTTTGACATTCACTTTTTTTTTTTTTTAAAAGCAATCGGGATTAAGTAACTTGCTCAAGGTTACACGGCCAGTTATTATTTCGGGTGTGGTGCTAAGTATCTGAGCCCGGATTTGATCCCCAGGTCATCCCAACACTGGAGCTGGTGCCCTTACTTGCTGAGCCACCTGGCCGCCTCTAAGCAATTGGGGTTAAGTAACTTGCTCAAGGTTACATGGGTCAGGTGTTTCTGGGTGGGTGCTACGTATTTGAGCCCAGATTTGATCCCCAGGTCATCCCGACACTGGAGCCGGTGCTCTTACTTGCTGTGCTACCTGGCCATCCCGACATTCACTTTTATGAGATTTTAAGTTTCAAATTTTTTTCTTCTTCCCTCCCTTCCTTTCCCCTCCCCAAGAAAGCAAGAAATCTTATATAGTACATCATATTATTGTACAGTCATATTAGTCATATTTCCACATTAGTCATATTGTGAAAGAAGAATCAGGACAAAAGGAAAAAATCATGAGAAAGAAAAAACAAAACCCCCCAAAGTGAAAATAGTATGCTTCACTCTGCATTCAGACTCCTTAGTTTTTTTCTCTAGATGTGGATAGCATTTTTCATCATGAGTCTTTTGAAATTGTGCTGGATCTTTGTATTGCTAAGGATAACTAAGTCTATCATAGCTGATTATCACACAATGTTGCTGTTACTGTGTACAATGTGTTACTGGTTCTGTTCACTTCTCTCAGCATCAGCTCTTGAAAGTCTCCAGGTTTTTCTGAAATTTGCCTGCTCATCATTTCTTATAGAGCAATGGTATTCCATTACATTCATATGATATGTCCCTCTTAATATTGTTTAAGATTACGTGATGTTTTAGGGTTGCAATAAGAAGATATGTGCAGGTTGCTTTGTAACTCTATAATAAGGAGATATAGGCAGGAGTAGGCAGTAAGTAAAGAAGGGCAATAAGGACCTATTTGAGATTCTGGCAAGTTCTAAGCACAAGTAGACATGATTTGAAAAACAGTATAGTTATCCCTTTCACATCACAGGGGTTAGGAACACAATGCCCCCACGATCTAGAAAATCCATTTAAAAAATTTTGGTCCTTCATTTATACCAGAGAAGATGTCTGGATTTTTTCTTTTTTTCTATTATGGGGTGTTTACAATACCTTATTATAAAATTTGGGTTAAGTATTTGGTCATAGACTATATGAAATTCAAAGCTACATCATCTGCAGTCACAAACCCCCAAATTCTCATTTATAGTAATTTCTTATGCTAACCCATGTCAAAATCAAGATGGGGAAAATTGCCTGTGGAAGGGATACTGTAGTTCAGTAGATACCGTGTTTCCCCGATAATAAGACCTATCCCGTAAATAAGCCCTCCCCTTACTGTGTAAGATTCCTCTAAAATAAGCCCTCCCCCCAAAAATAAGCCCTATTGAGATTGCTACTGTAGTGAAGGTGATCCCCTGCACTACACGCTACATTACGGGTTCCCCCCCCCAGGTGAAACGCACACCACGCTCCGAGCTGCATCCAATCAGAGCTGCAGCAGTGAGCGCGTCATCCTGTTCTTCCCCAGTGATTTGCTTATTTAATAAAGGTATATTTTTTTGTTCACATTTACCTGTTTATTAAAATTGCTGTCAATGTTCATTAAAATAAGCCCTCCCCTGAAAATAAGCCCTCTGGTGTTTTTCTGTCCAAAAAAATATAATAAGACAGTGTCTTATTATCGGGGAAACACGGTAGGAAACTTCCTCACACATGACCTGCAAATCACTGCTGCTGGGGCCTTGCTCAATTTGTTCTCTATGCATAGAATGCCCTTTCTTCCTCCCACCCCCCCTTTTTGGCTCATTGAATCCTTACCTGTGCTTCAAAGCCCAGCCTGAAGACCATAGTATCCTCGAAATCTTCCATGATCCACTTGTTAGTAAGGACATTTCCCCTCTGGTGCATTGTTTTGTGTCTTTAATGTATTTGTTATTAAATTGTAAATCATACTATGTTGTTTTGTCTTGTCCCTCTCTCTGGAGCATAAGGTCCATGAGTTCAGAGACTGTGTTTTATTTAAATATTGTGTCTTCCTAGTACCTAGTATAGTGCTTCTCACACAGTAGGCTCACACACTTTTATTTTTTATCAAATGAAAGTTGAATTATTGTCAAATCCAATGACCCTCTTTCTATCCTAATCCTTTTTTTTTTTGCTTTCTTTTTGGAGGGGCAATTGGGGTTAAGTGACTTGCCCAAGGTCACATGGCTAATAAGTGTTAAGTGTCTGAGGCTGGATTTGAACTCAGGTCCTCCTGACTCTAGGACCAGTGCTCTATTCACTGCGCCACCTGGCTGCCTCATTCCTAATCCTTCTTGACATTTCTGGTGAATTTGCTCTTTTTGACCACTCTGTCCAATTTGAAGTTCACTTGGGCTTTTGGCTTCTATTATCCTGATTGTCCTATTTCCTCCATCACTATTCCTCCTGTTTCTTTTATTAGCTACTCTTTCTTCCCTCCTATAATTGTGGTCCATTTCCCAAAGCTTGATACTTGATTCTTTGCTTTCTCAACTCTAGTTTCTCTTCCTGAATTCATCTGTTCTCGTGGTTTAAACTCATTTCTATGCTGACTTCTATATCTTTTTTAAATGATATTTTATTTTTTCTAATTACATGTAAAGACTATTTTAACATTCATTTTCAATAAGATTTGGAGTTCCAAATTTTGTTCCCTCCTTCCTTCTCCTCCCTCCTCCCTAAGACATTAGCAATTTGATATAGGTTATATATGTGTAATCATGTAAAACATATTTCCATATTAGTCATGTTGTGAAAGAAGAAACAGAACAAAATTAAAGAACTGTGAAAAAATAAAGTGGAAATAGTTTGCTTTGATCTGCATTCAGAATCCATCAGTTCTTTTCTCTGGATATGGATAGCATTTTCAATCATGAGTCTTTTGGAATTGTCTTGGATCATTGTATTGTTGAGGATAGCTAAGTCAATCATAGTTGATCATTGTACATAGTTGCTGTTACTGTGTACAATGTTCTCCTAATTCTGCTTACTATAAAGTGCATCAGTTCATACAAGCCTTTCTAAATTTTTCTGAAATCTTCCGGCTCATTGTTTTTTATAGCACAATAGCATTCCATTACATTCACCTATCAGCTTGTTCAGCCATTCCCCACCTGATGGACATAACGTCAATTTCCAATTCTTTGCCACCATGAAAAGATCTGCTATAAATATTTTTATACATTTTCCCTTTTGTATGATCTCTTTGGGATACAGACTTAGTAGTGGTATTGTGAGATCAAAGAATATGCACACTGATATCTATATCTTTAACTCCAGGCAAAACTTTAACCTCTAACCTGAACTTTAGGTGCACACTTCTATTATCCCACTGGTGTGAAACCTTACATTTATCTTTGCCTCATCCCTCTCTTTCATTCCCATCATCTGATGAGTCACCGAGTCTTGTTGATTTCTTCTTTGAAATGTCTTTAATATCAAGCCCTTCTCTCTTATCCCACTTCTACTCTCTTATTCTAGGACCTTATCATCTCATTCCTAGGTTATCATAATTGTCTCCTAGCTCACCTCCCAAACATGAGGCATTTCTGCATCCTGAAAGAAGTTTTATCTTTTTAAAACACTTTTATCAAACCAGTCCCTTGTTCAAAAACTTACACTTTCTCCCACTAGGGTACTTACGTTAATTCCTCTGCATTTCTAGGTCCTTCATATTTGACCCAATCCTATTGGTTTAACCCTCTTTCCACAACTCCCTTCTGTTATAGACAGTCTCTTCACCGTCTGGAAAACATAACATGCTCATCCTTGCCTCTATGCCTTTGGTCATATTATTCCCTTTCTAAGTCATGGTTTTTCATTTTCTCTCTTCTTCCCAGCCTTCAAGGCCTTACTCAAATCACACCTCTTCTATAAAGGCTTTCTTTATTGCTTTATTTTCATCTCTATAGATGAATCTTCCCTTCCATATCCCAAGTCCTTGAAGGAACTCTGATGTCATCAGTATGGGTATCTACTGAATAGGAGTGTCTTCCACTGATGCAGAGTCAAATGGTACTGGGAGTTGACTGGGGCACATAGAAATTAAATGACTTAATCCTATAGTTATAGAACTAGTAAGAGTCAGAGTCAGAGGCTGTGAGATTTGAACTAGATCTTCTGGACTCCAAACCCAACATTCCATCTATTATATGGACCATATCATATAACAATTAATTAAAAATTACTGGCCATTCTTCTCATATTGTTTCAATTATGTTACTTTGATCTTCTCATTGTACGTTCTTTGAAAATAGGAACCATGTCTCATATCTCCCACATCATCTAATTCTACAACATCATGTTGAGTACATGGTAAACATTGAATAAATACTGTTAATTTCTAAGAAAAATGTGGGGAAACAATGATTAGCAATATTGCTCAATTTTTTTTTTATTTAAGGGAAACCAGAAGCTATGTTTGCTTGCTTATTTTTTTTTTTTGTTTACAGGAAGATCTCTCTTTTATTTCTCAGACCCTTTTCCATGACTATCAATACTAGATTTTTTTTTTTTAAGCAATCGGGATTAAGTAACTTGCTCAAGGTTATAGGGCTAGTTATTTCTGGGTGTGGTGCTAAGTATCTGAGCCCAGATTTGATCTCCCAGGTCATCCCGACGCTGGAACCAGTTCTCTTACTGGCTGTGCCACCTGGCCACCCCAATACTAGATTTTTTTAGAGACTAAAATAAAAATTAGAAAGGCTTGTTCTTTCAGGATGCAGGGTGGTAAGGAGAAATGCCTCATGTTTGAGAGATGAGCTAGGAGACAATCATGATAACCTAGGAATGAGATGATAAGGTCCTAAAATAAGAGAGTAGAAGTGGGATAAGAGAGAAGGGCTTAATATTAAAGACATTTCAAAGAAGAAATCAACAAGACTTGGTGACTCATCAGATGATGGGAATGAAAGAGAGGGATGAGGCAAAGATAAATGTAAGGTTTCAAACCAGTGGGATAATAGAAGTGTGCACCTAAAGTTCAGGTTAGAGGTTAAAGTTTTGCCTGGAGTTAAAGAAATAGATGTCAGTGTGCATATTGTTATTTACAAGTCCCACGAAATCCCATACAATTAAAGCCTAGCATTGTTTTTATTTTAAATTGCCAAATGTTCTCCATTCACTTAGCACTGTATCCATTTATGTGAGTCTCTCTACTATCTTCCTTCTCTCCTACTGGAATTCTACCTGTGCCCCCTTTAAAGCGGTGATTTGGCCTTTTAAATACCTTATTATAAAATAAATCATCATGATTATTAATTGCAATTAATGAATATTATCATACCTTAAATAGTAAGAGCTAATCCACAGAGATTAATCAGAGTGAAATGTACAATTTATAAAATGACCTCTATGTACCCTGAGAAAAGAATTAACACATTAATAAGAGATGAAATGGCTAGTACAGTTGTTATTAAGATATCCATTGGCTATTTTATTTTTGAAAAAAATCACCCTGTCATCTCTACTAAGGAGAAGGTTAAGATATGTGTTGTCATTGACATTTTTCCCCAAATCATTTTGTTGCTAATTTTGAACACCAAAGTAAGTCTACAAATATGCTTATTTTCAAGTCCCACAGAGCCTCTAGCATACTGCTAGAATAATATTGTTGAGTAATAATGTCATATACCAAGATAATGAATAATGCTAAAAAGTAATGTGATACACTAGAAAGATGATAAAGAACTTATATAACTGACCCTGGAGAAATCAGTGAAATAAAACAAAGAAATATAAAAATGAAAATAAAACATCTATATGTCATATAATAACAGACATTTTAACACTAATAATCTGTTTTTCTTTATAATGACAGCACTTTCGTATATTATTTGCTATATGCCTTTGATTATAAAAGACGAACAGTAGTTGTTCAATCATGTCCCCATTTGGGGTCTTCTTGGCAAAGATACTGTAATAGTTTGTCATTTCCTTCTCCAGCTCATTTTATAAACTAAGGCAAATGGGGTTAAATGACTTGCCCAGGGTCATACAGCTAGTAAGTGTCTGAGGCTAGATTTGAACTCAGGAAATTGAGTCTTCCTGACTTCAGGCCCTGAAGAGCCATTTAGCTGCCCCAAAAGATGAATGACATGTTGCCTAATCAATGGACTAGAAATATAATGAGGTGAGTTTAAATTCTTTCCCTTCTAATTACTTCTTGTGACCCTGGGTCAATCATGTCAACTCTTTAAACTTACTTTCCTGTCTTAACTGATAATATAAGGATCATGCTACCACCTGATTGATGCCCAGGGCTACTATGGGCTGAATAGGCATTTAAATGATTAATTATAAAAAGCTTTGAATATAAAGGGCATGGTATAACAATCTCACACACTCTATTTCAAGATGTATTTTAACTGTAATTTCTAGTATTAGTTAAAAAATGTTACCTTTGTCACCAAATATGAAAGAGATTTCTGAAATTTGGACTCATGTACTCATTTAAACACCAAAACTGACAAAAAGTGGTTTGACAAAAATTTGTCAGTCCTTCACTAACTACATTTTTCAAACCCACCATTTTCTTTCCATTCCTATAACCTCATCCTTCCCAGATGCTGACCATCACTCATCTGAACTACTCATTCTCTTCCCATTATCAATGTTTCATGCATTGAGCAACAAAAATGATTTTCCTCGAGGGTTATTTGGTTCCTATTACTCTTCCAAAGAATTCTAGGTGATTCCATTCCAAATCATACAACTTCTATATGGAAGAATCATACCTGACTAAGCTAGAGAAGTTGTTTGATTCAATTCATTCATTCATTCAATTCATTTCAACAATGCCCATTTATTAAGTGCAAGTTATGGGCAAGGTGAGACAGCATGGTGTAATCAAATAGAGGATCCTGGAGTTAGGAAGACCTGGATTCAAGTCCTGCCTCTGACTGACTGTGTAAATCTGGGCAAGTCATTTTCCCTTTCAGTGCCCCAGGTAACAATCTAAGACTTTTTTTTTTGGAGGGGTGAAGGCAAGGCAATTGAGGTTAAGTGACTTGCCCAAGGTCACACAGCTAGTAAATGTCAAAGGCTGAATTTGAACTCAGGTCCTCCTGACTCCAGGGCTGGTGCTTTATTCCAACAATCTAAGATTTTAAGTTTCAGGAAGTAGCCTATCTGCATTCTTTTTTTTTTAATGTTATTAAATAACATGAGCATTTCCATAACATAATAGAATTTTTTAAAAAAGATGATCACACATGAAACTGCGAATCTTTTATGTACAACTCGCTATAGCTTTTAAATATATAATAATGATGTAACTTTGGTTTTTTCCCTTTTTTTCTTCCACCCCCATGGCTACCATTAGACATAAATATGTGTGTGTCTGTCTCTCTCTACACACACATACAGATTTACACATATATAGGTAAAATCATTCTATACATCTATTTATCAGTTCTTTCACTGGATATAGAAGCCTACTTCATAGGTCCTTTCTGCATTCTTTTTTTTTTTTTATTTTTGGAGGGCAATTGGGGTTAAGTAACTTGCCCAAGGTTACATGGCTAGATTTTTTGTGTGGGTGTTAAGTGTCTGAGGCTGGAACCAAACTCAGGTCCTCCTGACTTGGGCCTGAGCTTTACTCACTACACCCCTCCTACTCACTACTCACCTAGCCGCCCCTCCTTTCTGCATTCTTAAAGGGAGTTTACATACTAAAGAGTTCTCTACACTGATGTTATCACAGATCTTAAAAAAAAAATAAACAAAAAAATGAATGGATGGATGAATAAATAAAGTATGTCCAAGGCACTATACTAGACACCAGGGACCCAAAGATGAAATAAAATAGCCCCTGCCTTCAATGAGCTTTACTTATCTATAAATATGATTTTTCCCCCAGTAGAATGTAAGCTCCTCGAGGGGAATAATTTTTGTCGCTTATATCAAGCATAATTCTTGACTCAAAGTGATGCTTAATAAATGCTTGTCGATGATGTAACTGAATAGGAGATATCAGAGAGATAGGAGATATTAAACATGTATACAAATAAGAGAAAGCAGATTATGAAAAATGAGAAGAGATCCAAAGTGATACAAAAAAATTTCAAGAAGGAGATATAACATTTTTAGTTGGATCAAAGGTTCTTTAAGGCAGAAGGTGGCACCTAAGTGTTGGTTTATATGAAGAGAAGGCTTTCAAAAGACAAAACATCATTTTGGGGGGAAGGGAAAAAGGTACCTATGCAAGATAACACAAAGATAGAAGAGGGCAGGCCAAGAGTAGTCCAGTTTTGATGGAAGTGGAGTGCAGGATCCTTGAAGGTGAGCAATGAGATAAGGTTGGAAGTTAGCTTGAAGTCAGATTGTAGAAGGACTTGAATGCCATGATGAAGAGTTTAATGGAGAGCCACTAAAAGTTTCTGAGTAGCAAAGTCACTTCATCAATATGGTACAGCTCTGTTGAAGGGAGGATGAATCATCAGATTACAGATCTAGAGAAGAAATGGACCCCAGAGGCCATCTATTCCAATCCCCTCATTTTATATATGTGAAAATTAAGGGGCGGCTATGTGGTGCAATGAATAGAGCACCAGCCCTGGAGTCAGGAGGACCTGAGTTCAAATCCAGCCTCAGACACTTAACACAAAAACTAGCCATGTGATCTTGGGCAAGTCACTTAACCCTAATTGCCTTCCAAAAAAGAAAATGAAATTAAGGCTCAGGGATGTGAAGAGATTTGTCTAAGTTCACATAGACAGTAAATATCAGAGGCAGGATTTAAACTCAGGTCCTTTGACTCTAGGGTCCATGCTCTTTCCCATGTGCCATGCTTCTTCTTGAGAGACTAGAATCAAGGAGACCAGTTAGAAGGTTGTTCAGGTGAGAGATGATGAAGGCCTAAACCAGAGTGGTTCTAGTAGGAATAGAAAAGAAGGAGGGCATAGCCAAGATGATGGACTAAAAGCAGGAACCTGCATGAGCTCCCACACCAACCACCTCCAATACCTGTAAAATAAACAAATTTTAGAGCTACAGAACCTACAAAGTGACAGAGAGAAACAAACCTCCTGCTGAAGGCAGCCTGGCACACCGACAAGAAGGGTCTATCACACCAAGCTGGGAGCCAAGTGCAGTCCCGTGTGAACCACCAGGGCCCAGATGCGGAGCAGCCCCAACCCATGGCACAGACTGGCCAGAGCAGACTTCAGGAGAGTGAATCATCAGTAGCTGTGGCGGTTTCCAGACTTCTCAACCCATAAACACCAAAGAGAAAGTAAAAGGTCAGTAGGGAACTCTGTTGGAACTGGTTGACAGAAGAGCACGGTCTAGCCCCTGTCCCTGGGGCAAAGAGGGGGCAGAAGCGTGGCGGCTGCAGCTGCTGCCACATGACTGCCTCCAGAGCTCCTGGTCTGCAAATCATAGGGGGACCATGTGACCATTCAGAGGGTAATTGTTCTTGCTTTGACCTGCTTGGAGTCTTGGGTGGTGGTCCTGGGGTGTGTGGCCAGTGTGCCAGAGCTTGTGGTGGCTGTAGAAAGGGTACCCTCCTCAGACCTCTGACAACTGCAAAAACCCCAGAAATTTGGGACACAGCTCTCTCCACTCTGGAAGCAGAGTTCTACCATGGCAAAGAGCTCAAAAGTCAAGTAATAGGAACAGAAAAGAGATGGAATCAAAATATATTATGGAGATAGAATTGATAATACTTGGCAGCTGACTGGACAGAAGGCAGGGCCATGAGGAAGAGAGATGAATAAAAGCTTAGTTCAAAGTTTGAAGCTTGTCTGATTGGTTGGATGACTATACCACCAACAGAAATGAAGTAGTTTGAGGGAGCAGGTTTTGGGGAATGGGCACATTTATGTCAAGTATGAGGTATTGGTGTAATACCCAGGCAAAAATGTTCCACTAACAGCTGCATGCAGTTAGAAATAAATGACTGAACCTCTGGGGGGAGGTTGGGAGTTGAGATTAAAATGTGAGCCATCTACATAGAGGCAATCATTTAAATAAATTATAGCAAATAGATGAGATGCACTGCCATAGAACCCATGGAAAGGGTGCATATCAGGAAGGAGGGAGTGGTTGGTCAACAGCAGCAAATTACACAGAGTGCCAGGAAAATTAGGACTGAATTGAGTCCATTGGTTTTGGTGATAAGGAAGTCATTAATGTTCTAGGAGGAAGCATTTCAGTAGGAGGGATAAAAGCCAGATTGTAAGGGGCTGAGCAATGGTTGGATGAAAAGGAAGCAGAGGTAGCAAATGTAGACTACTTTTTTCTAGAAATTTAACAGTAAAAACGAGGAATAGTGATAGGGTAGCTTGAGGCAATGACATAATGACAAGGTGAAGGATTTTTAGGATATAGACACCTCTCCATATTTTTAGGTTTAGAGAAAGAAGATGAAGAGGGTGAACGAATGAAGATGCAGATAAGAGCAATCAATCAATCAACATCCATTTAGTGCCTACTATGTGCTAGGCACTATGCTAAGCAAGGAAGGGCAATAATTATAAGAGGCATGGTTAATAGAATAAGGTCAAGGGGGAGAATGAATGTGATAGGATTGAGAACTCTGGTGGAGGGACCAGCCTTGACAAGGAAAGTGCATTGTATATGCTTTATATTTGCTTTGTACTTTCTATGTTCCACTTCTTACTCCTTCTCCCATAAGTTCTAAGAGGGGAGGAACTTCATTTTTTGCCTTTGTATCTCTGTAACATGTTGAGTTGCATATGATTGAACTGAACAGATTTTGAGAGTTTTGGAGGACTGGAGGAACCATCACTCTAATGGCACCAGTCAGGAAGCACAAATTGATTCTGGAAAGTAAGGTTCTTTTATACCCGAAACAGAGCACCCCACCCTTCCCTAACCCCCTTTCCCTTATCCCATTGGCTGGGCTTCAGGGGGCACAATTTATTTGCATGAGTCTTCCCCAGCAAAGGACAAGAAAAGGCAGGAAGTTAGGTTGTGTTGTAAAGCATGGTTTTACAAGGCAAGGGAGTAAACTGTTTCAATAATACAAAACCTATTAACCCTTTTGAGGAGGCTTCACTTCTGAGAAATCATCCCTCACAATTATACTTTTAAATATCCTTTGGTTGAAGTTTTGTCAAACATTTTGTGATAGTCTTAATGAGTTATGCCCATTTGTTAGTCTTAATGAGTTATGCCCATTTGTATCTTTGTTTATCTTCCCAAAGAGAATCAAAACCATCCAATATGAATTCCCTCATTTACTTCTTCCAGTCCTCTAAAACTCTCAAAATGTGTTCAACTGAATATGAAAAGACCTATAGAGGCAATCCACTTGCCCCTTGGGCAGAGAGTATCTTCATACTTTTGTCCCTAGCCACTCATTTGTATTAGACTTAAGAGAAATCTACGAAATGTACCTGGGGTGGTCACATTAAGCAAAGGTGGGGTACCTCACTGAAGAAAGCTATCACTGAACAATGAAACATTGTTGAACCAGATGAGCTAGATCTCTTCCCCCTCCTGCCTAGAAGTGACAAGCCTCAGAGCTGAGGCCTGAATGAAGTCCGAGGAGAGGGTTCTGTCAATCCTCAGGGTAAAGGTTCTCACTGAAAAAACACAGTATAACTCCAGCTAAAAGAAACATAGTAATCCCATTTGTGTCAGAGCTATGGTCAAGACTGTATCTACCTATCAAAGAATGAACCCAGGGAGTCCAGCGGAACAACCTGTCCTGCTGAGATGCTGAGAGTTATGAAGAGCCTAGCATCTGAGCTATCTGCTTATCCTAGTCTGGCAGCCCAGAGCCATGTGCCCAGCCCAGCCCAGCCCAACAGCAACAGAGTGACTGAGTAACTTGATTGACCTAGCCCAGAAGCAGACTCACTAATCCCCAATGAGTAACCAGTCTAGCTGAGCAAAGGACTTTCATCACTGTCACTCCTTCTGTGAACTCTCCTGAGACCCTGCTATGACAGAGTTTTAAGTTGTCTTGGCCACATGACTCAATACCATTATACTTTAAATCTATTCCCATTCTTCTATCTATGCATATTTGTGGGAGAGAGTGCCTCAGGTAGGGAGTGGAAGGAATGCTATGTGACTACTATCCTTGCAATGTCATTTGATTAAATGACTTTTCTAAAAGCTAATTGAGCCTACTGGTTGATCATTAAGGGGAAGCATTCTAGTAACAGCTTATGAGATTCAGTGTTGGAAGAATAGTCACTTACGGGGTTACTTATAGGACCCAAGGTAACAGCTACTCCTCTGGGGACCCAACCTGCCAGTGCCAGTTTGAGTTGGGGGAATGAGCCTAGAAGAAGTGTTACAATGTGTTAACGGAACATTCTACTGTTATAGTCAACTGGTTTATCTGCCTCAGAAAAAGGGACAGATAAATTGAACTTTCCCTGAACATTAAGGTCCCCTGAAATGGTAAGGGAATTTGAAAATCTTCCCTGCTCCTTAACAGACCTAGGGAATTTGAAGATCTTTCCTGCCCCTTAATGGGCCTCACTGGGAACCCAACAAAAGAAGTTTGCTTAAGGGAGTTTTGTTTTTCAGGAAGGCCCACATTTTATTACTTTGTAATTAGGCAGTGGGTCAAGAAGGTTATGATGTTCTCTGACCCTGGAGAAGGCTATATATACCCTGACATGAGATTTTGCTTTGGGGCTCACTTATGGGAAGAGTTGTATGATTTGGCCAGATGAGACTCCGGGCAGCCATTGAACTCCCCTTTCCCCCCCCTCCCGACTTTGAAAATCCAGATGTTTATGCTTCTCTTTCTGGTAACTTTAACTATATGTATGTAATGGTCAGACAGCTAGAAACCCTGTCTGCTGATATGTTGAATTGTGTTATTTTCCCTGTCTGTATTTTTTGTCTGCTTGTAATTTCTGGTTATATTTTCTGAAGTTCAGGGTGCTGACATTTTCCCCTGAACTAATTGAATGATGTGTTTGATTAAAGTAAGATTGTTAACCCTTTTTGAGTTGGTTTCCTTTAGAAAAGCAGATTAAAAAACCCGTGCTAGAAGCCATCCTGAGTATTCGAGGGTGCTTGCTGCTACATCTCCCCAGGAACAAAAATAGATCAACCTTGTCCAGAACCTGGCAGTTAAGACAGCTGAACAAGGGAACAACATCTCTGTCAGCTATGCCGCATACATAAGTTAACTTTATAGAGACTCTGAGAAGGAAGAAAGACTCCCAGCATCAGAGAGTACCCCTACCATTGGGGAAGTGGTGCTGCTTTTTTCCCATCTCTGAATCTACTCTGCCCAGGGACAAGGGAATTTGCATCCAAGTTTGGGAGGGATATTTTATTATTATCTTTTCTATACTTCCTCAATAAGTGTCTTTCTGTCAAAGCTAATATATATCAACTAGTTAGTTGATGTTGGGGAGATTCCAACTGGTTTTTTGATATTAGGGAGAGAAGACTGGTTGGGTGCTCATGAGCAATGGTAATAGAATCCCAGTATCCTGAAGATATTCTCTCTGAGAATATAATATTTCAGTCAGAATGGGAGTGGGGAGACTGAGCCCAAAGAGAGTACAATATTCAACATTTTTTATCCCCATTCTTTTCTCCTAGCTTACTATGACTGATCTCTGATCTTCCATTCATCCACTTATTTCCTGAAAAGACTCTTGTGGGCATTATCCTGGATGTACTGAAAATTTTGGCACAAATAACCATCAGGCACCATCTATAGCATCAATGTTTAGAACACTGGCCCAGTTTGTATTCTGAAAGTCTACTTGTTGTTAGGAACTTAGAACACACTTCAGAATCAATGTCATCAATATTGGCTAGTTTCCCTGGAAAGCTCACTTAACCCAAAATATACTTTAATTATAGTAACAAATAACCTAATTCAGTCTGACAATTCAACATTTAAAAAATGTTTACTGTGTATACAGAACTTTGCTTTACTTACTAGGGAAGATGCAAATTTTGATAACCTAGTCCCAGCCCACTAGACAAACACCTATAATGCAAATTATAAAAGATAAGCACCTAAAAAAGCAGCTAGGTAGTAGAATGAATATAAGGACCTGAAGTCTGGAAGACCTAAATTCAAATCCTGACTTTGTAACTCTGCATAAGTCATTTAGTCTCTCTCAGCCTCTGTTTCCTCATCTGTAAAATGGGGATAATGATAACACCTACCTCTCCTTGTAGTAGGGAGGATCAAACAAGATAATATGTTAGACAAGTAGGAGCAGAGACTCTTCCTTCTTCAAGCTATCAGTGAGACTTCCTTGGACAGGTGGGAGTGAGGAGGGTGGTTAAGGGGCTAGACTGGATTGCTTGAGGATAGAAGTTAAAGGTGGGGAGATTCCCGACTGCTTAACTATTGGTAACCACAACAAACAGACAACTACAATTGTAGTTAAAAAGCTAGTGGGCCCCCCAGCAGGCATCAGTTCCTCCCTACTTCCCAATACATGTGCATATACTTCCTTTTAAAAGGCAGTACCTAGGGAAAGTTGCACAGAATACCAAAGAGATCTTTGGATAGGCTAAGATTCATTTACATTTCAGAGAAACAGACTTAGACTGAATTAGGCAGTTCTGAGGAGCTGAGTGGGGGGTCTGTGCTCTGTGTATAAAGCTTAGGAAAAGGCTTCAGATGAGATGAAAAGATAGCTTTGGAGTTGAGGTGAGGCCTAGGGAAGACTAGTTACTGGAGCTAGGCTAGTGAAATGAATGGCCAGAGTATTTACTCTTCTTTCCCTTAACCCTGACAGTCTTATAGACTCAGACTCCACCTTGGACTGGTTTTGGGTAGATGAAACTAAGAAGCTAGGTTAAGTAGGAGTACTTAGTCTCAATTGTCATAGATTCTTGGGGAAGAGGCATAGATTCTTACAATATTAGATATAATGGGGACCTTGAAGACAATCTAGTAAAAACCCTTTATTAAAAAAATAATAATTAAATTTCATCAATAGCTTTGGTTTCTACAACAATTTCATTTTCCACTACATCCTTCCCTCTCTTCACCCAGAAAGCCATTCCATAAAAAAAAGATGAAAAAAAAAAAAAGAGAAAAAAGCAGCTCAGGAAAACTAATCAACACATCAATCAAGTCCATCAGTTTATTCGGTATTCCATATTGTCTTTTTGCAAAGAATGGAGAGATGCCTTCTCCTAACTTTTCTTCAGGGTTGTTTGTACTTACATAGCATTCAGTTTCTTCTTGTTCTTCTTTTTACATTGTCGTGATAAATATATTTCTTCCCTGTGTCTGCTTACATCAATGAGCATCTGTTCATATATCTTCTTATGCCTCTCTGTTTTCTTAACATTTATCATTTCTTATGGTACAGTAATATCCCATCATGTTTAACTTAACCCCCAATTTATAGCAATCTACTTTGTTTTCAATTCTTTTTTTATGAAATGTACTGTTGCAAGTATTTTGGAGTATATTTGGCTTTTCTATCTTTGATCTCCTGGGGGTAGATGCCTGAAAGTAGCATTATTTAGAAAGTCTTGTCACTCTTTCAGTATAATTCCAAATTGCTTTCTTGAATGACTGGATCAATTCACAACTCCACCAATAGTCCATTAATGTGCCTATCTTTCCACAGTCTGTCGAAAATTGCCTATTTCCATCTTTTGTCATCTTTGCCAATAACAATCCAACCCCTTATTTTATAGATAAGGAATCTAAGGTTAGGTGACTTTCTGGTCCATGGTCCCACAGCTAGTCACTGACAGATCTAGTACTAGAATCTGGGCTTCCCATCTCACAGAAAGTAAATTCCATACTTTAATAGTTGGGTGGGAGTGTGAAGACTTTATTTATCAAATGTGTCACTTGGTTAGAGCAGCATTTCTGAGGGTGCCCAGGCATGTATAACTCAAAAACTGTCTGTATGAATCTCAGAACAGCTGTAATTCATTTTGTACAACATGTTAAGGCCCATCTGAAAACTGGCAAATGGGAACTGACCATGTTTGATTTGGTGCTTAAAAAAACACATTTCTTCTTTCGATGCCTCTCTCCCTCCTTCCCTTCCCCCAAAAAAACACAATCCATCAATCAAATAAAAACTTTTATTGACTTCAGGGGGGAAAAAAGAAAGATAAAATACAAGCCAATGAAAGCCTGTTTTCTAACATCAGTGAAAGTATTTTTATTAATTATATGTATTTTTCAACTCAACTATTAACTCAAATTACCTCTTCTAACCTTTAGTTTAGTTTTTAACTTATTAAAAATGCCTTTAAAATGTCTCCTTTTTGTTTTAGAGTAATATCTTAAGCTTTAACTTTCATTGGACAAGTTCTAGCTATAAATGAGCTAGTTTGCTGGAAATTAGATCTCTAATGGGGGCCTAAACATAGCCTTATATTTTTCTTGAATCAATATGTAGTTTCTTTTGTATCTTTCCTTTCTCTAGCTTGGATGGCAATTTCCTTAAAGCTGACCATTTTGTCTATTACTTTCTTCTCTTTTACAGTACCTGATATACTGCCTTACAGACAGTGGGTGCTCAATAAATGTTGACTGGGATGGCTGACATTCTATTTATTTTGATGACAGCAGGGGGAGCCCCTTTCTCTCTAGTATTTCCAAGGTTGCTCCCCCCCCCCCATTCTTTTTAGTATAATAATTATAGTCTGTGGTCATAAAGTACGCCATTCGAAGAAATCAACACATTTAATAATAAATATGGTCTATATGATATTGACACAGTATTTTCTCATGTTAGGCACATAGTAGGTGTTCATTTAAAACTGTTAATTAAGAAGTTAAAGTCAAGCCCTTTACATTGTTCAATTAATTCTCCCACTGTCCCCAAAGGCAGATTTGTGGTAAACTGAACATTACAGTGTTCCTTTGAATTTGAGGCACAAAGAAACTTACCCAATTGCACAAGGTCACCTTTATAAGACTTTAAAGTACCTGAAGTTATAAAATAGAATTGAGCAATACTGATTGAGAGGTAGTATGGACAGTGGGAAGAGATTTGGAGTTAGAAGATGGAGATTGTAATCTTAACTTTGATGAGAAAGTAATTTATCCCCTTTGGGCCTCAGTTTCCTTATCTGATAGCATCATTTCCTTCCCTGTCAAATCATTTTGTAATTATTTAATGCATTTACATACAGAATGTATTATATACATATATATAGTACTTTGAGTTGTGTGCATATTGTTTCCTCCCAATAGAGTGTTCCTTATGGGCAGGGATTATTTCATTTTGGGGGGCTTTGTATTTAGTTTTGTCCCTGTATTTGTTTTTTTGTCCCCCCTCCAGCATTTGGATGATGCCTGGCGTTTAATAAATGGTTGCTGAATTTAACCAGTAAAATGAGGGGGTTGGACTAGATGACTTCAAAAGTTCCTTTCCAGTGTAAAATCGATGATACTGATGATTGCTAAATGTGGCTAAAAACTTTTGTTTGGGTCTATGGACTATTTCTTCCCCTCACAAGATACCATAATTAAGGTGATAGTGAGAACCCTACTATTATAAGAAAAGTAACCACACTGTGAAAGGGCAAAAACAACATCTTGGGAGTCACATTTCAATCTGAGAAATTTTAGAGACCCTGGATAGATTTTCCTGGGTGCAAAATATAACAAGTGTGCTATTTTGCATGATTTCTATTTCAAGCTGCCAAAGGAGTTCTTACACTTATCATCTGGAAAGACACATATTAGGTACAGCTAAGGTGATAGGAATATGAGGAAACAGGGCTTTGGAGAGGCTATGTGCCTGATTCTTAGGCAAAGGAACTGAACTAAAATGGCTCTTGATTAATGTTGCCATCAATTAATCCTAGTAATTCTTTTAGACCACCACCGGAAAAATCCAGAAGAACTAGTAAATTTAACACACCTTTCTCACTGCCAAAGCATGCAAGTTTGAGTCAAGTATATTTGAAATCTTGGAGCCATAGAACAGCATCTGGCACATAGTAGACATTTACATGTTTATTGGTTGAGTTAATGAGGGTAGGGGTTATTTAAGTTTTAGACGATGCACGTAATATTTTGCTTAAGAAATGATCATTTGGAATACAAATAAAGGGGGGAAGGGATTAAACCAAATGGGGCCAAGCACGACAATAGCAGTAACAATAATAATTATGATAAACTTCCCTAAACAGTATAGCTTTCCCTCTCCCCTCTCCCGAGTCAGCTTCTTTTCTTGGAGATTTTAATAGAATTGACTACCTTAGAGATTAATCTTTGGGTCAGAGTGTATCTAGATATGTCCCAATTTTTTCTTATGAAAAGAAACTCATGAATGAAAACCCCACACTAGGATATTTTTGTTAATATAGATAGATGGCCCATCAGTCCTGTTTACTGACTAACCACGGGCCACTTGCCTTGATACAAACATAAAAGAAATGGTCATGATTTCCAAAAAGGAGTTGGGAGACTTAAAACTAGCTTTTTATCACCCCGGGCAACCACCTCACTTCATTTCCAACTTAGATCCCACCCCTGAACCAAGAGCTGCAGCGGGTCCAGGATCCTTCTGTGCCTGCCTGGGCTGAGGCTGCAGCTGCCACACATCTGATCTTTTCTGAGCTGTATAGGGTTTAGAGCTCGAGACAGACAGAGACACCTCCCACCCCCATTTCGGAAGAAGCCTTAGATTACACCGCCCACTCCCCCCCCCCCCCCCCTTCCCCTGGCTGCAGGAGCCGAGCCCTTGACTTTATTTGGTTCACCACTCGGTGACCCGTCCAGATAAAGAGATGGGGTTAGCACACACATGTTCCCTCACACATTCCACCGAAAAGGGGAGGTAGGGGGCCAAGAGAGGAGGGAAGGAGGAATGGGCCCTGAGCTCGGCAATAGATCTGCTTTAATTATAGCCAGGGCAGCTGGTGTTGGTCCCTTTACTGGAGCTTAGGAACAGGACAGGGCCCAGGACCGGGAGAAGGAAACAGGCAAGAGAAAGAGGGAGAGCTCCCTCCGCGCCGTCTGGGTGAAGCCAAGCGCAGGCCATTTCCGGACTCCAAAGCTCCTCCTCCACCATTCTTGTCCTCCTCCCCCGTTCCCCGTGGCTCCGGCTGCCAGGCCACCTGATGCTTTGGCCCCTTTGTACACGCGGCTTCCACATGCACGGAGGATCCGGGGGAGGCAAGAGTGTTGCTCTCTGAGGAGACACCTTCTGATGGGAGGAAACGCCACCGAGGCATCACCGGGGGGCGGAGGTGGTGCTTGTATAATGCATGCACGGCTGCTGCAGCTCGGGCGGAGCGGGCGTGTGTGTGTGTGTGTGTGTGTGTGTGTGTGTGTGTGTGTGTGTGTG